>NW_025334158.1:120054-217890 GCF_014858855.1 Bufo gargarizans | reverse complement strand
CATCTTGGAGCGTTGCAACGCATGTAAGGCTAGTTCATGTCTGGCTTTGCCCCAGATAAAGTGGACCATTAAGGAGTGAAGGCGATCGAAAAAGCTCCTAGGTATTGGAGTACAGGCAAGTTCCAACAGATATAACTCCTTGGGTAATAGGATCATTTTTATCAGGTTGATCCGTCCCATAATGGATATAGGCAGCGTTTTCCAAACTTTGAACTTGCTAGAAAAATAGATTCCAAAGGGGCAATATTTTTGGCATACGCCTCTCTTGGCTCTCTAGTAATAAAAATCCCCAGGTTGTGCCATTTACTAAGACATTGGCCCTGGGGCTTTTATAAAGTATCCGGATCCACTGCATGAATCTAGGCCCAAAGCCAAACTTCCCCATCACTTTCATTAGATACGACCACTCCAGTGAATCAAAGGCCTTGGCCGTATCCAATGAGGCCAAGGCCCATTGCCTGTCATTTTGAGTACCAATTGGGCTATGACTTGTGTCCTACGAATATTACTAGAGGTCGAGCGTCCAGGTATAAACCCAGTCTGATCACTATGTATTATGCTGGCAATCATCTGTTCAACCTATTGGCGAAGATCTTTGTCAGAATCTTATATCTAAGTTCAACAAAGATATCGGCCGATAGGAGGCACAGTCCACTGGATCCTTATCCGGTTTTAAGAGCACCACTATGGTTGCTTCATACAGGGAGTCAGGAAACCTGCCCAACCTCCAAGCCTCCTGGAACATCACTTTGAGTTGAGGCCCGAGTATATCTCTAATGGCAGGCCATCAGGGCCAGGGGCTTTCCCATGCGCCAGGTCTTCTATAGCCTCCTGTATCTCCTCTATGGTTATATCCTCCTCTAACATATTGCTGTCCTCCATTGATAAGGTTGGATGTTCTATCTCATCTAGGTAGCTGTCAAGTTCTAAATCTGAGTGATCCACTCATGATCGGTATAAGTCACGGTAGAAGTCGGTGAAGCTCGATAGGATGTCTGGCACAGAATCCCTCACCTCGCCATTCGGGGCCTGTATTCGCAGAACTGGCGGGGCTGACGAGTTCTTATGTACAATATGAGCCAATACTCGCCCTGCCCTATCTCCCACCTCGAAGGCCTGTTGTTTATAAAAGAATAGCTTACGATTGCTTTTCTCATGGAAGTGGACTAGATACACCCTGCCTTTCTGCAGCCAATCCTGCAGCCAATCCTGCCTGTTTGCCTCAGAGGGATCCAGTACAAATCTCGCCTCAGCCTCCCTAACACATGTATTGAGAGAGTGCTCTTTTTCCTGGTGTCTCTCTCAACAAAGGATATAGATGACTTAAGACATCCCCTAAGATAAGCCTTAAGGGTGTCCCGCAATAGCAGGGGATTCGTATCCACTTCCTGTACCTCCACAAATACTCGCAGTAGATGTAGAACAGAACATGCCGGTATCTGACCGTCTCCCTTAGCACGATATAGGTCGTGCCTGCAGCTACCTTCTGTAAGCATTGCACCTCGCTGAGAGCATAGTGCCATTCCGGTGTCCGGTGCGGGTTACTAAGCAATACCCACATGAGCAACAATACTTCCCGACCGTTAAGGTCTTTTAGGTAAAATAAAAGTGAGTTGCTGAAGTGATGCTGTACTTCAAGGAGGTGGCGGTAATCTTCGCATCTTCCTTACAATCCATTCATCCGCCTCTTTGGGATCCGTGAAAAAGTGTGACCTCTCGCCATCCTCCACTCACAGCCTGGCGGGGTATGCCATAGAATACGGTAAGTTCATGTCCCGGAGCCTCTTTTTTGGAGCAACAAAGGTCGCCCGCCTCTTCTGAGTTCAGCGGAGAAATCGGGGAACAAAGACACCTTGGCATTTTCGGGCATGATGGTTTGCAACTTCCTAGCTTGAGTGAGGATCAAGTCGCGGTCCTTCCAATTCAGCATGCGGGCCAGGAGCGGCCTGGGTGGGGCTCCCGGAGTGTGGCGGACGCGCCGGCACCCTGTGGGCCCGCTCCACTGCATATGCCATAGAGTGGACTTAAACCAGGCCTCTAGGAATGCTGCAGGATCCTGCCCCTCTGTCCTCTCAGGTAGGCCCAGAATGCGCACGTTATTCCTCCTGCCCCTCTGTTCTCTCAGGTAGGCCCAGAATGCGCACGTTATTCCTCCTGGCCCTGTTCTCTCAGGTAGGCCCAGGATGCGCACGTTATTCCTCCTGGCCCTCTGTCCTCTCAGGTAGGCCCAGGATGCGCACGTTATTCCTCCTGGCCCTGTTCTCTCAGGTAGGCCCAGGATGCGCACGTTATTCCTCCTGGCCCTGTTCTCTCAGGTAGGCCCAGGATGCGCACGTTATTCCTCCTGGCCCTGTTCTCTCAGGTAGGACCAGGATGCGCACGTTATTCCTCCTGGCCCTCTGTCCTCTCAGGTAGGCCCAGGATGCGCACGTTATTCCTCCTGGCCCTCTGTTCTCTCAGGTAGGCCCAGGATGCGCACGTTATTCCTCCTGGCCCTGTTCTCTCAGGTAGGCCCAGGATGCGCACGTTATTCCTCCTGGCCCTGTTCTCTCAGGTAGGCCCAGAATGCGCACGTTATTCCTCCTGGCCCTGTTCTCTCAGGTAGGCCCAGGATGCGCACGTTATTCCTCCTGGCCCTCTGTCCTCTCAGGTAGGCCCAGAATGCGCACGTTATTCCTCCTGGCCCTGTTCTCTCAGGTAGGCCCAGGATGCGCACGTTATTCCTCCTGGCCCTGTTCTCTCAGGTAGGCCCAGGATGCGCACGTTATTCCTCCTGGCCCTGTTCTCTCAGGTAGGCCCAGGATGCGCACGTTATTCCTCCTGGCCCTGTTCTCTCAGGTAGGCCCAGGATGCGCACGTTATTCCTCCTGGCCCTGTCCTCTCAGGTAGGCCCAGAATGCGCACGTTATTCCTCCTGCCCCTCTGTTCTCTCAGGTAGGCCCAGAATGCGCACGTTATTCCTCCTGGCCCTGTTCTCTCAGGTAGGCCCAGGATGCGCACGTTATTCCTCCTGGCCCTCTGTCCTCTCAGGTAGGCCCAGGATGCGCACGTTATTCCTCCTGGCCCTGTTCTCTCAGGTAGGCCCAGGATGCGCACGTTATTCCTCCTGGCCCTGTTCTCTCAGGTAGGCCCAGGATGCGCACGTTATTCCTCCTGGCCCTGTTCTCTCAGGTAGGCCCAGAATGCGCACGTTATTCCTCCTGGCCCTGTTCTCTCAGGTAGGCCCAGAATGCGCACGTTATTCCTCCTGGCCCTCTGTCCTCTCAGGTAGGCCCAGGATGCGCACGTTATTCCTCCTGGCCCTCTGTCCTCTCAGGTAGGCCCAGAATGCGCACGTTATTCCTCCTGGCCCTCTGTCCTCTCAGGTAGGCCCAGAATGCGCACGTTATTCCTCCTGGCCCTCTGTCCTCTCAGGTAGGCCCAGGATGCGCACGTTATTCCTCCTGCCCTGTTCTCTCAGGTAGGCCCAGGATGCGCACGTTATTCCTCCTGGCCCTCTGTCCTCTCAGGTAGGCCCAGAATGCGCACGTTATTCCTCCTGGCCCTCTGTCCTCTCAGGTAGGCCCAGGATGCGCACGTTATTCCTCCTGGCCCTGTTCTCCAGGTCGTCGCATTTCTGCTGCCATAAGGAGACAGAACCTTCCAGGGCTTGTATCTTAGCAGGTAAGGGGCGAGTGAGGTCTTCCAGCTCGGAGATTCTCTCCTCTGTCCCCCGCACCCTGTCTCTGAGTTGTTGAACATCGTGCCTGAGGAGGCCCACATCCACGCGTACCTCCTCTATCTTTGTGGACATCAGCTGTTCATGCGCCTCTTTCGGGGTAAGTTCAGCCGCCTCAGGCTCGTCAGCAGCTGCTTGCTGTGCCGCTTGACCGCGGGTGTGCTCAGAACGAGGCGTCCCGGCTACTGCGGCGCCATGTTGATTTTCCTGGCGCGTAAATTCCTTCAGCCGTTCAGCAGCGGCTTGAGCTTTACTGGGTCCCATCACCGGTTGCAATGAAGATTCGAGCTGCTGCAGACCCAAGAAGCTGCGCTAGCGCTCAGGATGGCTCAGGGTTATAGTCGGGAGCCGGAGCTCAGATCAGGTGCGACCGTTCATGCCGGCCGCTAGCCACGCCCCCAGAGTGCGCTCTTACATTCTGTTATATGCACTTTATTCTATTTGGATCTTGATTATTATTTGATTTTATCTTTATCATTTTTTACTTTTATTAAACTTGTCTGCAGACATTACTATTACTGTCTAAACACCTGTAGAAGGAGGTAGAAGGAGGTACACTGACTCTGAAAGGAGGTAGAAGGAGGTACACTGACTCTGAAAGGAGGTAGAAGGAGGTACACTGACTCTGAAAGGAGGTAGAAGGAGGTACACTGACTCTGTAAGGAGGTAGAAGGAGGTACACTGACTCCGAAAGGAGGTAGAAGGAGGTACACTGACTCTGAAAGGAGGTAGAAGGAGGTACACTGACTCTGAAAGGAGGTAGAAGGAGGTACACTGACTCTAGAAGGAGGTACACTGACTCTGAAAGGAGGTAGAAGGAGGTACACTGACTCTGTAAGGAGTAGAAGGAGGTATCCCTGACTCCGAAGGAGGTAGAAGGAGGTACACTGACTCTGAAAGGAGGTAGAAGGAGGTACACTGACTCTGAAAGGAGGTAGAAGGAGGTACACTGACTCTAGAAGGAGGTCCACCTGACTCTGAAGGAGGTAGAAGGAGGTACACTGACTCTAGAAAGGAGGTACACTGACTCTGAGGAATGAGGATGGTAGAAGGAGGTACACTGACTCTAGAAGGAGGTTACCACTGACTCTGAAAGGAGGTAGAAGGAGGTACACTGACTCTGAAAGGAGGTAGAAGGAGGTACACTGACTCTGAAAGGAGGTAGAAGGGAGGTACACTGACTCTGAAAGGAGGTAGAAGGAGGTACACTGACTCTGAAAGGAGGTAGAAGGAGGTACACTGACTCTGAAAGGAGTAGAAGGAGGTACACTGACGCTGAAAGGCGGTAGAAGGAGGTACACTGACTCTGAAAGAGGAGGGTAGAAGGAGGTACACTGACTCTGAAAGGAGGTAGAAGGAGGTACACTGACTCTGAAAGGAGGTAGAAGGAGGTACACTGACTCTGAAAGGAGGTAGAAGGAGGTACACTGACTCTGAAAGGAGGTAGAAGGAGGTACACTGACTCTGAAAGGCGGTAGAAGGAGGTACACTGACTCTGAAAGGAGGTAGAAGGAGTACACTGACTCTGAAAGGAGGTAGGAGGAGGTACACTGACTCTGAGAGGAGGTAGAAGGAGGTACACTGACTCTGTAAGGAGGTAGAAGGAGGTACACTGACTCTGAGAGGAGGTAGAAGGAGGTACACTGACTCTAAGAGGAGGTAGAAGGAGGCACACTGACTCTGAAAGGAGGTAGAAGGAGGTACACTGACTCTGAAAGGCGGTAGAAGGAGGTACACTGACTCTGAAAGGAATTAGAAGGAGGTACACTGACTCTGAAAGGAGGTAGAAGGAGGTACACTGACTCTGAAAGGAGGTAGAAGGAGGTACACTGACTCTGAAAGGAGGTAGAAGGAGGTACACTGACTCTGTAAGGAGGTAGAAGGAGGTACACTGACTCCGAAAGGAGGTAGAAGGAGGTACACCTGACTCTGAAAGGAGGTAGAAGGAGGTACACTGACTCTGAAAGGAGGTAGAAGGAGGTACACTGACTCTAGAAGGAGGTACACTGACTCTGAAAGGAGGTAGAAGGAGGTACACTGACTCTGTAAGGAGGTAGAAGGAGGTACACTGACTCCGAAAGGAGGTAGAAGGAGGTACACTGACTCTGAAAGGAGGTAGAAGGAGGTACACTGACTCTAGAAGGAGGTACACTGACTCTGAAAGGAGGTAGAAGGAGGTACACTGACTCTAGAAGGAGGTACACTGACTCTGAAAGGAGGTAGAAGGAGGTACACTGACTCTGAAAGGAGGTAGAAGGAGGTACACTGACTCTGAAAGGAGGTAGAAGGAGGTACACTGACTCTGAAAGGAGGTAGAAGGAGGTACACTGACTCTGAAAGGAGGTAGAAGGAGGTACACTGACTCTGAAAGGCGGTAAAGGATGTACACTGACTCTTGAAAGGAGGTAGAAGGAGGGACCACTGACTCTGAAAGGAGGTAGAAGGAGGTACACTGACTCTGAAAGGAAGGTAGAAGGAGGTACACTGACTCTGAAAGGAGGTAGAAGGAGGTACACACTGACTCTGAAGGAGGTAAAGGAGGTACACTAGACTCTGAAGGCGTAAAGAGGTACACTGACTCTTGAAAGGAGGTAGAAGGAGGTACACTGACTCTGAAAGGGGGTTAACTGCTCGAAGGAGGTGAAGGAGTACACTGACTCTGAGGATAGTAGAAGGAGGTACACTGACTCTGTAAGGAAGGTAGAAGGAGGTACACTGACTCTGAGAGGAGGTAGAAGGAGTACACTGACTCTGAAGAGGAGGTAGAAGGGTACACTGACTCTGAAAGGAGGTAGAAGGAGGTACACTGACTCTGAAAGGAGGTAGAATGAGGTACACTGACTCTGAAAGGAGTTAGAAGGAGGTTACACTGACTCTGAAAGGAGGTAGAAGGAGGTACACTGACTCTGAAAGGAGGTAGAAGGAGGTACACTGACTCTGAAAGGAGGTAGAAGGAGGTACACTGACTCTGAAAGGAGGTACACTGACTCTGAAAGGAGGTAGAAGGAGGTACACTGACTCTGAAAGGAAGTAGAAGGAGGTACACTGACTCTGAAAGGAAGTAGAAGGAGGTACACTGACTCTGAAAGGAGGTACACTGACTCTGAAAGGAGGTAGGAGGTGGTACACTGACTCTGAAAGGAGGTAGGAGGTGGTACACTGACTCTGAAAGGAGGTAGAAGGAGGTACACTGACTCTGAAAGGAGGTAGAAGGAGGTACACTGACTCTGACTTGTACCCCTCGTCACTTCCTCCTCGTTCCGACGTCTACTCTGGAAGGAGGTGCGTACTGCCGGCCCTACTGTGATGCGCGTGCGCTAATACTAGTTAGCGAACACGCCCTCTCTTGCTTTGTGGAACGGAAATGCGTCCCACAGGGAAGATTCGATTCCTCAGTAGTAGGATGGGTCGCCGTGGGAAAGAGCCGCATTGAAGGGTCTAAAGAGCCGCTTGTGGCTCGCGAGCAGCACTTTGCCGACCACTGGTGTAGGCCAAGCTTAGGAAGTTAGTTGAGAGTTGCGTTGTGAGTGGGGAGGAAGTTAGGAGAGGAAAGCCTGTGACTTAAGCTGTGCGCCCCTGGGTATCCCCCAGGAGAAAGGCAAAATAGATTGGAAACCAAGCTCAAGGACTACTGGATCCCTTCTCTTTGTGGTGCCTCTGTCCTGGAGTCAGAGACAAAGTGGATTTATTGTATTGAAGCAACCTGTCCAAATAACAGAGCAGATGAGCAATGCCTGCCGCTAGGGAGACCGCCCTGTTAGTCGCCAAGTGCTAGTTCAGAAGATCCAAAGTACCAAAAGGCTGACGTTTCAGAGTAAGTTGAGCAAGTTAAGAAAAGTATCGCCGTCTCTCTCAGAGTAAGTTGGACCCTGCAGTTTACCACTATCCCACCGCGCCTGTTGTCTGGAGATGCAGCTGGCCTCCATCTTATGTCCCGAGGCATTATCTGCACGGATGCTACTTACCTCAAGGCAAATATTTCAAGTAAAGTTCTTGTTGGTTCAACTCCTCACTCTCTCCTTATTCCATACCATCTCTCAACACACCTTACGGTGCTGGCGTCACGAACACCAGGGACCCTTCCACCAAGGCACCCAAAGCACCCACACCACCAAGGGCACCTAAACCACCATCTGGCTGGGAATCCCTGGACAAATAGAGAGTGCCCCGAAGGATTTCGTGCCATCCTTCCCTTCACTGCACGCCGGCCCAGGAAGCTACAGAACAGTGAGTAATTAACTACTACACCCATCGGCCCACCAGAACACTCACACATTGCCCCTGCGGTCTGGTCGCCGCAGGAGGACCACCGCATCACATCACTGATCATGACGAAACACAGGTGCCAACTGCTGAGGCTTTCTGCCGTGTGCAGACCAGCAAGGAGGGCAGGGGTGAAGACTGGGTGGAGGATTATGTGGAGGAGGATGAGGTCCTCGACCCCACATGGATTCAAGGTCATGCGAGTTACCTGTGCAGTTCGGAGGAGGGGGGGCACGTAGCGCCCGCCGCACAGCAAAATAGGGAGCAGGGTGCAAAAGCAGAGCGGCCGTCCCCAAGCCAATATGCCTGCTACTGCCCGCCGCAGCAAGGGACCGAGCACATCAAAGCCAGATCCAAGGAGTTCCCGGCGTGGCAGTTCTTCAGACAATGTGCTGACGCCAGGACGCGAGTCAGAGCCTAAAGCGAGGCATAAATGTTCTAAACCTCAGCACAACCTGCATGACCAGCATCTAAGTGCTAAGCACGAGCTGCAGTGGAGTAGACACCTCAAAAACCAAGAAAGGTCTCTGGCTCCCCCTGCTTCCTCTTCTGCTGCAGTCTCGGCCTCTTCCTCCCCCTCTGGAGTGACAGTGGCACCTGCCACCCCGCAAACAGAGGATCTGCCAGCAACACCACCATCTGAACCACCATCACACAGCATGTCCACAATGTCCCATGGAAGCGATCCCTGGCCCTGAATGCCAGCATTTCAAAATTCCTGGCCTTTGAAATGCTGTCATTCCGTCTGGTGGAGACGGACAGTTTTAAAAACCTTATGGCGGTGGCTGTCCCACAGTACGTCGTGCCCAGCCGCCACTACTTTTCCAGGCAAGCCATCCCTGCCCTGTACAACCAAGTGGTGGACAAAATCAGGTGTGCACTGCGCAACGCCATCTGTGGCAAGGTCCACATAACTACAGATACGTGGACTAGTAAGCACGGCCAGGGACTTTATACACTGCCTGTCCCAAAAAGAAATCGCCAAATTGGGCACATGGCCTGGATGTAACTAAGCAGATAGTTCTGAGCCTCCTATTGGATAATTACTGCACCGGCGATTATCTTTCAGCTGGTAATACGTTATTTAACCCCAACTGGTGCAATGAGCTGCTTCTCATTTCTTAAACAACCATCTCGAAAGACACATCCCGTGGTCGTGGAAAAGATGTCAGTCTGTTTGAGAAGGGTCAATTAAAAATTATTAAAATCTGGAAGGATAGTGGGGACCCATCGTATTCGAGGAAGAAATGTGTCAGGAAGAAAATCCTGAATGATGGTGATCGATGATCACTTAAATGTTTGCTGAAATCAAATCGAAGAAAACAACAGCAGAACTCAGGGCTATGTTTAATAGTGGAAGTAATAGAACTCAGGGCTATGTTTAATAGTGGAAGTAATAGAACTCAGGGGTATGTTTAATAGTGAAAGTAATAGAACGCAGGGCTATGTTTAATAGTGGAAGTAATAGAACTCAGGGCTATGTTTAATAGTGGAAGTAAGAGCATTTCCACACGCACAATGCGAAGGGAACTCAAGGGATTGGGACTGAACAGCTGTGTAGCCATAAGGAAACCACTAATCAGTGAGGAAACCAGAAAAAAAGGCTTCATTTTGCTCGGGAGCCTAAAGATTGGACTCTGGAGCAATGGAAGAAGGTGATGTGGTCTGAGGAGTCCAGATTTACCCTGTTCCAGAGTGATGGGTGCATCAGGGTAAGAAGAGAGGCAGGTGAAGTGATGCCCTCATCATGCCCAGTGCCTCCTGTACCAGCCTGTGGGGGCAGTGCTATGATCTGGGGTCCTGCAGTTGGTCAGGTCTAGGTTCAGCAACAGTATGTGCTCCAAGAATGAGGTCAGTGACCACCTGAACATACTGAAGGACCAGGTTATTCCAGCAATGGATGTGTTCTTCCCTGATGGACATATTCCAAGATGACAATGCCAGGATTCATCGGCCTCAGATTGTGAAAGAGCGGTTCAGGGAGCAGGAGACGTCATTGTCACACATCGATTGGCCACCACAGAGTCCAGACCTTAACCCCATGGAGAATCTCTGGGATGTGCTGGAGAAGGCTTTGTGCAGCGGTCAGACTCCACCATCATCAATGCAAGATCTTGGTGAAAAATTAATGCAACACTGGATGGAGATAAATCTTGTGACATTGCAGAAGCTTATCGGAACAACGCCGCAGCGAATGGCAGTTTGGCACATGCCCTACCACCACCGAGGATTGCAGGATGTTTCTCGCTGTTCCCTGTTGCCTCCTCCTCCGCTTCCTCCTCTACCACCTCCTCATCACCAACTTCAGCACAGCCGGGGGGAAACGACAGCAGGCTGTTCTGAAACTCATATGTTTGGGGGAAAAACCCACACCGCGCAGGAGCCGTGGAGGGGCAAGGAACAACCGACCGATAAATGTGCCGCTGTGCCTCAAGCCTGGCCTGGGCGAAATCTAGTAGCAGCTCTGGGAAGTACGGGCCGTCTGTGCGCGCTTTCGGAGTTCACATCCTGCTGCTGCTCATCTGTCTGCGCTGCAGAATAACTTCGGCCTTCCCGCTCACCGCCTCATATGCGACGTGCCCACCAGGTGGAACTCCACCTTGCACATGCTGGACAGACTGTGCGAGCAGCAGCAGGCCATAGTGGAGTTTCAGCTGCAGCACGCACGGGTCAGTCGCACTGCGGAACAGCACCACTTCACCACCAATGACTGGGCCTCCATGCGAGACCTGTGTGCCCTGTTGTGCTGTTTCAAGTACTCCACCAACATGGCCAGTGCGATGAAACCCGTTATCAGCGTTACTAATACCACTTCTATGTCTCCTTGAGAAAACACTCTAGGGCGATGATGGAAGAGGAGGTGGCACAGGAGGAGGAGGAGGAGGAGGAAGAGGGGTCATTTCGTAGGGTTTCCGGCCAGTCATTCCCAAGTGGCTCCGAGGGTGGGTTCCTGCACCAACAGAGGCGAGGTACACAATTGTTCAGCCAGGGCACAGTTCTGGAGGATAAGGAGGAGGAAGATGAGGAGGAACCGTGTTCACAGCAGGGGGGCACCCAGACCAGCTCATGGCCATCACTGGTGCGTGGCTGGGGGGATACAGAGGACACAGACGATACACCTCCCACAGAGGACAGCTTTTCGTTGCCTCTGGGCAGCCTGGCACACATGAGCTATTACATGCTGCAGTGTCTCCGCAACGACCGCCGAGTTTCCCACATTCTACCTTGTGCTGATTACTGGGTGGCCGCGCTGCTGGATCCCCGCTATAAGGACAACGTACCGTCCTTAATTCCGTCACTGGAGCGTGATCGTAAGATGCGCGAGTACAAGCGCTCGCTGGTAGACGCGCTGCTGGTGGCATTCCCACCTGACAGCGGGGGCACAGTGGAAGCACAAGGCGAAGGCAGAGGACGAGGAAGAGGTCGCCAACGCAGCTGGGGCACCGCCAGCACCTCAGAAGGCAGGGTTAGCATGGCCGACATGTGGAAAAGCTTTGTCAGCACAACAACCAGCACCACCGGCTGATATGGAGCGTCTTAGCAGGAGGCAGCATTTCACCAACATGGTGGAGCAGTAAGTGTGCACACGCCTACACGGACTGGCTGACGGGTCTGCCCCCTGCAACTTCTGGGTCTCCACATTGGGCACATGGCCTGAGCTTGCCCTTTACCCCTTGGAGGTGCTCCCTGCCCTGCAGCCGGTGCATTGTCTGAACGTGTGTTTAGCTCGGCAGGGGGGTCATCACAGACAAGCGCAGCCGCCTGTCCACAGCCAATGTGGACAAGCTCACGTTTATTAAGATGAACCAGGCCTGGATCCCTCAGGACTTGTCCGCACCTTGTGCAGAATAGACCTGTATACCGGCACTAAGCAGCCATTGTTATACTGCAGCGCAATTACTCATTCTTGTATTTTGGATATTTCACACTCTTTTGGAGTGTACCCTAATTTTTTTTTTAAATAATTAAAACCAAAAACCTGTGTTGGCTACTTCGTCCTCCTCCACCGGCACTTCCACCTACTCCGCTACGTCCACCGCCTCCTCAACCTCCTACTCCATATGGACCTCCGCCTCATACATCCATTATTTTTTTTTGTACGTGTTTTATTTTATATCATTTCACTACTTTGTCATTAACATTTTCTGGTGACTTTTTGGGTGTATAGTACCACTGCTATACCTAGTAGACTGGTAAAAAAAAAAAAAATAGTCATTAACATTTTCTGGTGAAATTAACCAATTTTTGGGTGTGATGTACCACTGCTATACCTAGTATGCCAGTTAAAAAAACTAATAAAAAATTGTCATTAACATTTTCGGGTATATAGCACCACTGCTATACCTAGTAGACCAGTAAAAAAAAAAAAAATTGGCAGTTAAATTTTCTGGTGAAATTCAGCAATTTTTTAGTGTAATGTACCACTGCTATACCTAGTAGGCCTGTAAAAACAAAAATAACATTTGTCAGTTACATTTTATGGTCAAATTCAGCAATTTTTGGGTGTAATATTCCCCTCCTCTACCTAGTTGACAGCTTAATAAATTTCAATAATTTTTATTTTACATTTTCGGGTGACAATAAACAATTGTTTTCTGTCATAGACCCCGCTCTGCCAAGTAGACAGGTTAATACATTTCAATAATGTTTCTGTTACATTCTTGGGTTGACATTATACAATTTTAGATGTGAATAAACCCCGGCTCTGCAGGTGACCGGGAATAACATTTCTGAAATGCTTCTGTAATTGATGCGCCACCTGCTTTCATTCAATGCTTAAACTTAATCAAGTTGTACCACATTTCCGCTTGACTCTTTTGTCCCACATTTGCTCCTCAATAACTTTTCCAACATTTCTTCTCGATCCCAATTTTTTAAAATAAATTTATCTCCCTTGGCGGTGGTCTCTCTTTCTCACGCTCCCTCTCCGGCCTGGAACCCTGATTCCCCGCCACCCGTGATCACCATGGTCGGCGCAGAAAAGAACATGGAAAGTTGATAGAGCAGATATCAAATTGGATGGTGGACGTCACAGGGACGTGCGACATGGTGGGGCAGTATGTGTGCAGACGCCTACACGGACTGACTGACGGGTCTGCTCCCTGCAACTTCTGGGTCTCCAAATTGGGCCCATGGCCTGAGCTTGCCCTTTACGCCTTGGAGGTGCTGCCTGCCCTGCAGCCGGTGCATTGTCTGAACGTGTGTTTAGCACGGCAGCGGGGGTGATCATAGACAAGCGCAGCCGCCTGTGCACAGCCAATGTGGACAAGCTCACGGTCATTAAAATGAGTAGACAAGTATACCGGCCGCACCCCGCCATTGTTAGACTCCAGCGCACTTTCTTTGCATTCTCTTTTCTATTTCCCAATGTTTTGGGGTCTTCCCAAATTGATAAATATAAATAAAGGGAAAAAAATAAAATGAAACCAACAAAAACAGTGTTGGCTACCTCCTCCACCGCCGCTTCCACCTACATGGCCACGTCAATCGCCTCCTCAACCTCCTATTCCAATTTGACCTCTGCCTTCTAGTTTAAGATTATTATATTTTTTTTTTCTATTCTATGTTATAAGTCATTTCCCTATCCACATTTGATTGCAGTGGAATTGTCCTGCTCTTACCCCCATTTTGCTTTCTTTTTCAGCCCTCTAGACCTTACTACGACTATTTTACAGCCATTTTAGTGCTCCAAAGATCAGGTCACCATTGATATCAATGGGGTTCGGGTTCGAGTTTGGGTCCCGAACCCGAACTTTGACTCGAAGTTCGGCTGAACCCAGTGAACCCGAACATCAATGGGTCAGCTCATCCCTAGTCTCAAGTAGTGGCTGTATAATCTGTATGTAGTGAGCTCCCTCTAGTGGTGACTGTATAATCTGTATGCAGTGAGCTCCCTCTAGTGGTGGCTGTATAATCTGTATGTAGTGAGCTCCCTCTAGTGGTGGCTGTACAATCTGTATGTAGTGAGCTCCCCCTAGTGGTGGCTGTATAATCTGTATGTAGTGAGCTCCCCCTAGTGGTGGCTGTATAATCTGTATGTAGTGAGCTCCCTCTAGTGGTGGCTGTATAATCTGTATGTAGTGAGCTCCCTCTAGTGGTGGCTGTATAATCTGTATGTAGTGAGCTCCCTCTAGTGGTGGCTGTATAATCTGTATGTAGTGAGCTCCCTCTAGTGGTGGCTGTATAATCTGTATGTAGTGAGCTCCCTCTAGTGGTGGCTGTATAATCTGTATGTAGTGAGCTCCCTCTAGTGGTGGCTGTATAATCTGTATGTAGTGAGCTCCCTCTAGTGGTGGCTGTATAATCTGTATGTAGTGAGCTCCCTCTAGTGGTGGCTGTATAATCTGTATGTAGTGAGCTCCCTCTAGTGGTGGCTGTATAATCTGTATGTAGTGAGCTCCCTCTAGTGGTGGCTGTATAATCTGTATGTAGTGAGCTCCCTCTAGTGGTGGCTGTATAATCTGTATGTAGTGAGCTCCTCTAGTGGTGGCTGTATAATCTGTATGTAGTGAGCTTCCTCTAGTGGTGGCTGTATAATCTGTATGTAGTGAGCTCTCTAGTGGTGGCTGTATAATCTTATGTAGTGAGCTCCTCTTAGTGGTGGCTGTATAAATCTGTATGTAGTGAGCGCCTCTAGTGGTGGCTGTATAATCTGTATGTAGTGAGCTCCCTCTAGTGGTGGCTGTATAATCGTATAGTGAGCTCCCTCTAGTGGTGGCTGTATAATCTGTATGCAATGAGCTCTCTAGTGGTGGCTGTATAATCTGTATGTAGTGAGCTCCCTCTAGTGGTGGCTGTATAATCTGTGTGTAGTGAGCTCCTCTAGTGGTGGCTGTATAATCTGTATGAAGTGAGCTCCCTCTAGTGGTGGCTGTATAATCTGTATGTGCAGTGAGCTCCCTCTAGTGATGGCTGTATAATCTGTATGTCAGTGAGCTCCCTCTAGTGGTGGCTGTATAATCTGTATGTGTTGAGCTTCTATCTAGTGGCTGGCTGTATAATCTGTATGTAGTGAGCTCCCTCTAGTGGTGGCTGTATAATCTGTATGTAGTGAGCTCCTCTAGTGGTGGCTGTAGAATCTGTATGGAGTGAGCTCCCTCTAGTGGTGGCTGTATAATCTGTATGTAGTGAGCTCCCTCTAGTGGTGCTGTATAATCTGTATGTAGTGAGCTCCCTCTAGTGGTGGCTGTATAATCTGTATGTAGTGATCTTCCTCTAGTGGTGGCTGTATAATCTGTATGTAGTGAGCTCCTCTAGTGGTGGCTGTATAAATCTTAGTAGTGAGCTCCCTCTAGTGGTGACTGTATAATCTGTTATGTAGTGAGCTCCCTCTAGTGGTGACTGTATAATCTGTATGTAGTGAGCTGGCTGTATAATCTGTATGTGTTGAGCCTCTATCTAGTGGCGGCCTGTATAATCTGTATGTAGTGAGCTTCTCTAGTGGTGACTTGTATAATCTGTATGTAGTGAGCTCCCCTCTAGTGGTGGACTGTATAATCTGTATGAAGTGAGCTCCCTCTAGTGGTGGCTGTATAATCTGTATGTAGTGAGCTCCATCTAGTGGTGGCTGTATAATCTGTATGTAGTGAGCTCCCTCTAGTGGGGCTGTATAATCTGTATGTAGTGATCTCCCTCTAGTGGTGGCTGTATAATCTGTATGTAGTGAGCTCCCTCTAGCGGTGGCTGTATAATCTGTCTGTAGTGAGCTCCCTCTAGTGGTGGCTGTATAATCTGTATGTAGTGAGATCCCTCTAGTGGTGACTGTATAATCTGTATGTAGTGAGCTCCCTCTAGTGGTGGCTGTATAATCTGTATGTAGTGATCTCCACCCTAGTGGTGACTGTATATCTGTTGTAGTGAGCTCCCTCTAGTGGTGGCTGTATAATCTGTATGTAGTGAGCTCCCTCTAGTGGTGGCTGTATAATCAGGTGATTTTCCTATTTCATGACGTAAAGTCATGATTTTATTAAAGACACGGAGGCGAGTATTGCTATTCTCCTTCTTTACTCTGACCAATAGCAGCAAAGAACAAATAAAAATATTGAAACATGTCATCAGCCCCTCCCCATAGTCTCTCTATAACAGGCCACACCGCCTGCAAAACCTCCTCTTTCTTTGTAAATCCAAACCGAACAGTCCAACCGAACCGCCAACCAGGAACCGGAACAGCCTGGGAACAAAAGCGCCATCCATCCGGAAGCGAACAGGAACAACAGGAACAACCTTGAAGAACCTCCTGAAGCTGTCCACGTCACATGACCGGCTGGAACCAAACTGCCGACCCTCCGAACCAGGACGTAGACCCAAGGATACCACGGAACTGACCGATCTCAACCTGAAAAAAGGCGAAAACAGAGCCATGACAGAAGCAAATTGGTGCATCGTATTCACAGACAACTGGTTGCGACAAACCTACTCAGGAAAAAACTCATAGAGTTAAATCAATATGCAAATGACACACAATCAAAATCATTCCAATTTTAAACTCACATAGGGAGGGAAAACATAGGGTGGGCAATACTCGCCTCCGTGTCTTTAATAAAATCATGACTTTACGTCATGAAATAGGAAAATCACCTGATTTTATTACAAGACCCGGAGGCTCATATTGCAAGTTCAAAGTTAAGATAAATTCTCAATAATTGACGAAAAAACATGAGGACCTGGACGGAAGTAAAATTCCCTGAACGTGGATACTCTGGACCAGTCCGCCAGTTTCAAAATGTCCTCCAGTCTGGCGCCAGAAACCGCCAAAGAGGTAGCAGACGCCCCCCTAGCAGAATGCGCCGAAAATACAGAAGTGTCAACGCCCGCAAGCTCCATGATCCACTACATCCACCTAGCCAGCATGGGAGTGGTCACTGGAGCAAAAGGACGAATGGTCGAAAGGAAAAGATGCGGGAACTCACGGGACCGATGCGGAGAAGTGCGAGCCTCATACTCCCTGAGGCAGGCCACTGGGCAAAGTGAAGGTGAAGCCGGGAAAGCAGGATAAGCAACCGAACGGATGTGGGTCTTAGTCCTCCTCGAGATGTCAAAAGAGACCCCCTCCGGGGTGTACGAACGTGCTTCATAGTCCAAAGCCCGGACTCAAATAAAGAAGAAAGGAAATGCAAGATCTCCGTCACAGGTGCCGATACGGGATCCAAGTCCCTAGCCACGCACCAGCGAGCCCAAGACCCCCAGGCTGATCTGTAAGATCTTCTGGTGCCAGGGGCCCACGCATTTTCCAAAAGGACTCTAGCTGTTCCTGAAACTCCTGGGACCTCCCAGGGTCCCCTGAAATCCGACATGCCAGCAGGCGCAGGGATCCGTCTAGGAGAAGAGGATGTAGTTGGTGATTCGGTCCTCGGAGGAGAGTCTGAGACGTCGGGAGCAGGAACGGGATCTCTATCATCATCTCCAGAATGGGACCAGCAGCACCAGATCCGCTGAAGAACGTCGCACCTGAATCAGGGTCCTGGGGAGCAGCTGAAATGGAGGAAACGCGTAAAGCAGATCTCTGGACCAATCCTGCAGAAATGCGTCCACCGCTTCGGCTTCCGGGTCCGGGCGCCAACTGTAAAAACGTTGTAGATGCGAGTTGAGACGGGAAGCAAACAGGTCGATGCAGCAAGGACCCCAAATTGACATTAAGGAACGGAACACCGTGGGATCCAACTGCCAGTCGCTGGAATCGGAAAGATACCGAGAGCTCCAATCCGCATGAATGTTCTGGACGCCAGGGAGATATTCCGCCAAAACAATCAACTCCTTGTCTAGACAGTAGTCCCAGAAATCCTTTGCCAGACGAGACAAGATGGTGGAGCGGGTTCCGCCCATGCCGTTGATGTACCTCACCGCTGACACGTTGTCCATGCGAAGTTGGATGCAGGATCTGGCCGTGTCTCTCGTGAAGCTCTTGATCGCAAATGATCCAGCCAACAGTTCCAGCGCATTGATATGGAATCCCGCCTCGGCCTCTGACCAACCGCCTCCGGTCGTGATCCCCTCGCAGTGAGCTCCCCAGCCCGACAGGCTGGCATCCGAATCCACCACGAAATCCGGACGATGGCCGAAGATCGCCTTGCCGTTCCAAGCACGCAGATTGTGGATCCACCAGGATAGTTCCTCCTTGGTCTCCTCGTCCAGCGAGATCCAATCCGCATAGGAAAACTCCCGCCCGAAGGTGGGAGATCTTCAGGCGCTGTAGAGCCCGGTAGTGAAGCGGGGCTGGGAAAACCGCCTGGATAGATGAGGCCAGCAGACCTATGATCCTGGCTAGATGGCGTAGAGGGATCTGGGAAGACGACCTGGCTTTGCACAACTCCTTCCGTATGGACCGAACCTTGGCTGGGGGTAGGCTGAGCGACCCTGCCGTGGCATCCACCAGAAACCCCAAGAACTCCATCACGTGAGACGGGGTGAGGCAAGATTTCTCCTGATTGAGGAGGAAACCCAGATCCGACAGAAGATCCATGGTCCAGCGAAGATGATCCAGTAATACTGACCGATTCTGGGCCATGATCAGAATGTCGTCCAGATATACGATGAGACGAACTCCACGACTGCGTAGCCACGCCATAGCCGGACGCATCAGCTTGGTGAAACACCAGGGAGCTGAAGAGAGGCCGAATGGGAGGCACGTGAACCGCCAAATCCTGTCCTGCCAAGAGAAACAGAGAAGGTTCCTGGACGCGTCCTCTACTGGGACAGTCAGATAAGCGTCCTTCAAGTCCAGCTTGACCATCCAATCGCCCACCTGTAGGAGGTCCCGAAGGAGATGGATGCCCTCCATTTTGAAATGGCGGTATCTGACAAACGCGTTGAGGGCGCGTAAATTGATAACAGGCCGAAGTTGGCCCCCCTTTTTCGCCACCAGAAAAATATTGCTGATTATCAGGCCAGGGGACATCGGAGCCGGTTCTATGGCTCCTTTGCGGACAAGGTCCGACAGTTCTGAGTCGACCAGTACGCGGTTTTCCGCTGAGAGTAATGCCGGGTGCGGAGGTGGAAGGGATAGTGGAGAGGACGTCAGCTCGATATGGAAACCCCTGACCGTGGAAAGGACCCATCGGTCTGAGGTGATGCGGGACCAAGCTGGAGAAAAAAGACGTAGTCTGCCCCCTACACAAGCCTTTAAAGAATTGAAATGAGTTGGTAGACTCACCGTAGGGACGTCTAGAAGACGGATTTCCTCGATATCCTCTTGGACGCCAGGAGCTTCCTCGTGAAGGGAAGAACGAAGACTGTTCTCGTCGGTGCTCCTGGAAGGAAGACCTCTGGGAGAAGGAGCCTCGGCCCGAACCACGGGACTGAAACTGGGCACGGCCGGACAGGCGGCCCCTGAAGCTGCCGGCCCTGGTAGAGACCCTACCGTGAAAACTCGCTTCTTGGAGGACTGGGCCTTGTCTAAGGCCGTGAAAGCCCCCACAAACCTCCCTAGGTCCTTAATGAAAGGTTCTCCAAATAAAAGGCCCTGGGCCTCCTTTCCAGCCTCCGTCAGAGCTAGGTTTGACAGCTTTGGCTCAATTTTGAAGAGGATGGCCTTTCGCCTCTCTATAGCTAAGGACGTATTCACGTTCCCTGCTATGCAAATGGCTCTCTGTACCCATTCGCGCAATTCCAGTGGGTCAACTTGCTTGTTCTCGGCTTTAGCTGTCTCCGCCAGGTCAAATAGCTTAGCTAGCGGGCCAAATATGTCCAGGAGTTTATCCTGGCAGGACCTTAGCGCCGACTCCAAACCCCTACGCGGATTCCACCCGGATTTGGCGAGGAACTGTGTCATTTCGGAGCGGGGGTGGTGGAGCGAATCTGGGTCGAACAATGGTTCCCCAGAGGGATCCGCCAAAGGTGCAGGCATACCTTCTGCAGCAGACATTAGGGAGCTACACCCGGGTAGGGGGTTATCATCCATGACCCCTGATGGGTCCTCCTCTGCCTCCTCAAAGGCGTCATCTAAAGCCTCCTCCTCGGAACCGATCTCAGAGTCGGAATCCAATTCCTGTAGTGCTCTAGCACTTTTCCAGTTGCGCGTGCGTTCTGCCCGATGCGTACAGGCTCTCTTGCGCGGACCAGGCGCGCCAAAATTGGTGGAAACATCATCACCTTTATGAATTCTTTTTCTGGAGGCAGACGGCCCTGGCCCGGTGGGTGAGGACACCATGATGGGCTGCGGGGTCTGAGAGGTAGCCGGATGGGCAGCAAGGGCCTGAGCGATAGTCTGGGAAATGACCGAAGTCATTGATCCCATGGCTGCAGCTATGGTGCTGGATAGCGACGCCTGGAAATCAAAGGTTTGATCCCCAGGGATCGGGATATGGCCATCCTCCCCTGAAGGGGTTAATTCCACCAGAGGGACGTCCTCCTCAGCAGGGCCCTGGCCCGTATGCACATTCTTAGGCATGATGACCTATGCAACTGTGTACTTATAAACGGTGCTGCTTTATTTCAATATAAAAGGGGCGATCTAGTAAGGTTATTCTATGAGGGAAGACACAGGGTTAAAAACCCCAGTCTCAACACACAGTAAGACACTAGCAATGGCCGCTCAATCTATCAAGCAACAGCCACAGGAGCGTCTGGGGAGAAGGAACTGGTGATGGGGATTTGCCCCAGGCCAGTAAAAAGAGATCGCTGCAAGAGAAGAACCTAACCGGACACCCAGGGACGGACCGAGGCAGCCGAGCTCAAGGCCGAGAAGACGCCAAAAGCGGAAGTGCCCGAGATCTCGCGAGATCTCGGGCGCGCTTTCCGGGAAGAAAAGAGAGCGCAGCCGCGGCCGCACTGAGGTAAGCGGCGGCGGGAAAAAGAGCCGCCCGATTAAGAGGGGGGACAGAAGAGGGCACAGTGAGGAAAAGAGTGAGCACAAAAGTGAGCACAAGATGTCCGTCCTGGGATGTGAACCACTAATAGGAAGCCCAAAAGAGACCAATAAGACCGGGGGAAAAGGACAAATTTAACAGGCACAGTATATAAAAATACCTATATGTACCCCCAAATAGCCCACAAGGGGAAAAAACAAGCCAATACAAAATTCCCAACAAAAATAAATGCATCAGTAAGTCATAATGACAAAAAACAGTAACAAGGCACTACTTATCTCTGCGGTCAGCAGCAAAGAAAGAGGAGGTTTTGCAGGCGGAGTGGCCTGTTATAGAGAGACTATGGGGAGGGGCTGATGACATGTTTCAATATTTTTATTTGTTCTTTGCTGCTATTGGTCAGAGTAAAGAAGGAGTATAGCAATATGAGCCTCCGGGTCTTGTAATAAAATCTGTATGTAGGGAGCTCCCTCTAGTGGTGGCTGTATAATCTGTATGTAGTGAGCTCCCCCTAGTGGTGGCTGTATAATCTGTATGTAGTGAGCTCCCTCTAGTGGTGGCTGTATAATATGTATGTAGTGAGCTCCCTCTAGTGGTGACTGTATATTCTGTATGTAGTGAGCTCCCTCTAGTGGTGGCTGTATAATATGTATGTAGTGAGCTCCCTCTAGTGGTGACTGTATAATCTGTATGTAGTGAGCTCCCTCTAGTGGTGGCTGTATAATCTGTATGTGATGAGCTCCCTCTAGTGGTGGCTGTATAATCTGTATGTGATGAGCTCCCTCTAGTGGTGGCTGTATAATCTGTATGTAGTGAGCTCCCTCTAGTGGTGACTGTATAATCTGTATGTAGTGAGCTCCCTCTAGTGGTGGCTGTATAATCTGTATGTGATGAGCTCCCTCTAGTGGTGGCTGTATAATCTGTATGTAGTGAGCTCCCTCTAGTGGTGGCTGTATAATATGTATGTAGTGAGCTCCCTCTAGTGGTGACTGTATATTCTGTATGTAGTGAGCTCCCTCTAGTGGTGGCTGTATAATATGTATGTAGTGAGCTCCCTCTAGTGGTGACTGTATAATCTGTATGTAGTGAGCTCCCTCTAGTGGTGGCTGTATAATCTGTATGTGATGAGCTCCCTCTAGTGGTGGCTGTATAATCTGTATGTGATGAGCTCCCTCTAGTGGTGGCTGTATAATCTGTATGTAGTGAGCTCCCTCTAGTGGTGACTGTATAATCTGTATGTAGTGAGCTCCCTCTAGTGGTGGCTGTATAATCTGTATGTGATGAGCTCCCTCTAGTGGTGGCTGTATAATCTGTATGTAGTGAGCTCCCTCTAGTGGTGGCTGTATAATATGTATGTAGTGAGCTCCCTCTAGTGGTGACTGTATATTCTGTATGTAGTGAGCTCCCTCTAGTGGTGGCTGTATAATATGTATGTAGTGAGCTCCCTCTAGTGGTGACTGTATAATCTGTATGTAGTGAGCTCCCTCTAGTGGTGGCTGTATAATCTGTATGTGATGAGCTCCCTCTAGTGGTGGCTGTATAATCTGTATGTGATGAGCTCCCTCTAGTGGTGGCTGTATAATATGTATGTAGTGAGCTCCCTCTAGTGGTGACTGTATAATCTGTATGTAGTGAGCTCCCTCTAGTGGTGGCTGTATAATCTGTATGTGATGAGCTCCCTCTAGTGGTGGCTGTATAATCTGTATGTGATGAGCTCCCTCTAGTGGTGGCTGTATAATCTGTATGTAGTGAGCTCCCTCTAGTGGTGACTGTATAATCTGTATGTAGTGAGCTCCCTCTAGTGGAGGCTGTATAATCTGTATGTAGTGAGCTCCCTCTAGTGGTGGCTGTATAATCTGTATGTAGTGAGCTCCCTCTAGTGGTGGCTGTATAATCTGTATGTGATGAGCTCCCTCTAGTGGTGGCTGTATAATCTGTATGTAGTGAGCTCCCCCTAGTGGTGGTTGTATAATCTGTATATAGTGAGCTCCCTCTAGTGGTGACTGTATAATCTGTATGTGTTGAGCTCCCTCTAGTGGTGGCTGTATAATCTGTATGTAGTGAGCTCCCTCTAGTGGTGGCTGTATAATCTGTATGTGTTGAGCTCCCTCTAGTGGTGGCTGTATAATCTGTATGTAGTGAGCTCCCTCTAGTGGTGGCTGTATAATCTGTATGTAGTGAGCTCCCTCTAGTGGTGACTGTATAATCTGTATGTAGTGAGCTCCCTCTAGTGATGTCTGTATAATCTGTATGTGATGAGCTCCCTCTAGTGGTGGCTGTATAATCTGTATGTGTTGAGCTCCCTCTAGTGGTCGATGTATAATCTGCATGTAGTGAGCTCCCTCTAGTGGTGACTGTATGATCTGTATGTGTTGAGCCCTCCCCAGCTGCATCTTGTCTCTTACCTGTGGTCACATCTTCCTCATGCCACCTACCTGTCAGGGTTCATATACACATAGACTTTATCTACCTGTAAGTCCTGTGGTGTATGATCACCAGGAGATACAGGGGCCTCAGATATCAGCCACGGGTCTATAATCCGTATTAACCCCTTCTTCATCTTACACCATTGGAGATATTAACCAGTGTGGAGCAGCAGAAGTTCTGACATCATCGCTGTACGAGGCCTCTACCATCCACATAATTGGATCCAGCCTTCCCCCTGGGGTCTCCCTGATCCTCTCCACGGCGGCTGACATCTCCCTCATCATTTATTAAGAATATCTCGCTGTCCTGTCACCCCTGGGGCGGCGGATTCTGGCGGCTGCTCCTCTTCCGCACTTTCTCCGTATCATCCTCTGGTATCAAACGCTCCATTATTAGAAGAGATTCTCCAGACCCTGAGAACCGGGCAGTCCGTGGTCGCCCTGCGAATGTCCAGAGTCTCCTGATGTCCTCAGTGCCGCCCCTTGGAGCTGCAGTACTTAATGTGGACCTCTGACCTCACCTGACAACTGCTTCCATTCCGGAGCCTCTAGTCACAGTACTCCATGTTCCCTTATTATTCCCGCTAGAACTAATGATTGCATTATTATTATCAGTTTACAATGAGGGTCCAGCTGGGTGCTACCATTTGGTGGGGGGTCCCTGCACAGTCGGACACTGGAAGCACTGACTGGATAATGTCAGACTGTGCAGGAACACCAAACCCAACTGGTAACACCCTGCTGGACCCTCATTGCTGATGTTCTTCATTCATAAGTCCTAGCAGGAATAATAGGGGAACCGCACAACACAGAGTCCTAGGAATAGATTCTCCAGAACGGTTATTCCACGGGGGACGCGAGGATTTACTGAACCAGACAAATCAGCAGAGGTCAGACTGCACGGAGCTCAGTATCAGTCAGTACAGTGCCGCCTCATGGTGCATCCTCATAGTGTCGCCTCATAGTGCCGCCTCATAGTGCCGCCTCATGGTGCATCCTCATAGTGCAGCCTCATAGTGCAGCCTCATAGTGCAGCCTCATAGTGTCGCCTTATACTGCAGCCTATTAGTGCAACCTCATAGTACCGCCTATTACTGTCGCCTCATATTGCAGTCTTATAGTGTCGCATTATAGTGCAGCCTCATAGTGCAGCCTCATAGTGCCGCCTCATAGTGCCGCCTCATGGTGCATCCTCATAGTGCCGCATCATAGTGTCGCCTCATGGTGCATCCTCATAGTGCAGCCTCATAGTGCAGCCTCATAGTGCAGCCTCATAGTGTCGCCTCATATTGCAGTCTCATAGTGCAGCCTTATACTGCAGCCTAATAGTGCAGCCTCATAGTGTCGCCTTATAGTGCGTCCTCATAGTGCAGCCTCATAGTGCAGCCTCATAGTGCCGCCTCATAGTGCAGCCTCATAGTGCCGCCTCATAGTGCAGCCTCATAGTGCAGCCTCATAGTGCCGCCTCATAGTGCCGCCTCATAGTGCAGCCTCATAGTGCCGCCTCATAGTGCAGCCTCATAGTGCAGCCTATTAGTGCAGCCTCATAGTGTCGCCTTATAGTGCAGCCTCATAGTGCAGCCTCATAGTGCAGCCTCATAGTGCCGCCTCATAGTGCGTCCTCATAGTGCCGCCTCATAGTGTCGCCTCATATTGCAGTCTCATAGTGCAGCCTCTTAGTGCCGCCTCATAGTGTCGCCTTATAGTGCAGCCTCATAGTGCAGCCTCATAGTGCAGCCTCATAGTGCAGCCTCATAGTGCAGCCTCATAGTGCCGCCTCATAGTGTCGCCTCATAGTGCAGCCTCATAGTGCAGCCTCATTGTGCAGCCTTATAGTGCAGCCTCATAGTGCAGCCTCATAGTGTCGCATTATAGTGCAGCCTCATAGTGTCGCATTATAGTGCAGCCTCATAGTGTCGCATTATAGTGCAGCCTCATAGTGCAGCCTCATAGTGCAGCTTCATAGTATCTCCTCATAGTGCCGCCTTATAGTATCGCCTTATAGTGCATCCTCATTGTGTCGCCTCATAGTGCATCCTCATAGTAACTCCTCATAGTGCCGCCTCATAGTGCGTCCTCATAGTGCGTCCTCATAGTGTCGCATTATAGTGCAGCCTCATAGTGCATCCTCATAGTGCCGCCTTATAGTATCGCCTTAAAGTGCATCCTCATCGTGTCGCCTCATAGTGCAGCCTCATAGTGCAGCCTCATAGTGCCGCCTCATAGTGCAGCCTCATAGTGCAGCTTTATAGTGCAGCCTCATAGTGCCGCCTTATAGTGCAGCCTCATAGTGCAGCTTTATAGTGCAGCCTCATAGTGCCGCCTTATAGTGCAGCCTCATAGTGCCGCCTCATAGTGCAGCCTCATAGTGTCGCCTTATACTGCAGCCTATTAGTGCCGCCTCATAGTGCAGCCTTATACTGCAGCCTATTAGTGCCGCCTCATAGTGTCGCCTTATAGTGCAGCCTCATAGTGTCGCCTCATAGTGCAGCCTCATAGTGTCGCCTTATAGTGCAGCCTCATAGTGCAGCCTCATAGTGCAGCCTCATAGTGCAGCCTCATAGTGCGTCCTCATAGTGCCGCCTCATAGTGCCGCCTCATAGTGTCGCCTCATAGTGTCGCCTCATATTGCAGTCTCATATTGCAGTCTCATAGTGCAGCCTCATAGTGCAGCCTCATAGTGCAGCCTTATACTGCAGCCTATTAGTGCAGCCTCATAGTGTCGCCTTATAGTGCAGCCTCATAGTGCCGCCTCATAGTGCGTCCTCATAGTGCCGCCTCATAGTGTCGCCTCATATTGCAGTCTCATAGTGCAGCCTCTTAGTGCAGCCTCATAGTGCCGCCTCATAGTGTCGCCTCATATTGCAGTCTCATAGTGCAGCTTTATAGTGCAGCCTTATTTTGCCGCCTCATAGTGCAGCCTCATAGTGCATCCTCATAGTGCCGCCTCATAGTGCAGCCTCATAGTGCCGCCTCATAGTGCAGCCTCATAGTGCAGCTTTATAGTGCAGCCTCATAGTGCAGCCTCATATTGCAGTCTCATAGTGCAGCCTTATAGTGCAGCCTCATAGTGCAGCTTTATAGTGCAGCCTCATAGTGCAGCCTCATAGTGCAGCCTCATAGTGCCGCCTCATAGTGCAGCCTCATAGTGCAGCCTCATAGTGCCGCCTCATAGTGCAGCCTCATAGTGCAGCTTTATAGTAACTCCTCATAGTGCAGCTTTATAGTGCAGCCTTATTTTGCCGCCTCATAGTGCAGCCTCATAGTGCAGCCTCATAGTGCCGCCTCATAGTGCCGCCTCATAGTGCCGCCTCATAGTGCAGCCTCATAGTGCAGCCTCATAGTGCCGCCTCATAGTGCCGCCTCATAGTGCCGCCTCATAGTGCCGCCTCATAGTGCAGCCTCATAGTGCCGCCTCATAGTGCAGCCTCATAGTGCCGCCTCATAGTGCAGCCTCATAGTGCAGCCTCATAGTGCAGCCTTATACTGCAGCCTATTAGTGCAGCCTTATTTTGCCGCCTCATAGTGCAGCCTCATAGTGCCGCCTCATAGTGCAGCCTCGTAGTGCAGCCTCATAGTGCAGCCTCATAGTGCCGCCTCATAGTGCCGCCTCATAGTGCAGCCTCATAGTGCCGCCTCATAGTGCCGCCTCATAGTGCCGCCTCATAGTGCCGCCTCATAGTGCAGCCTCATAGTGCAGCCTCATAGTGCCGCCTCATAGTGCCGCCTCATAGTGCCGCCTCATAGTGCAGCCTCACAGTGCAGCCTCACAGTGCAGCCTCACAGTGCAGCCTCATAGTGCAGCCTTATACTGCAGCCTATTAGTGCAGCCTTATTTTGCCGCCTCATAGTGCAGCCTCATAGTGCCGCCTCATAGTGCCGCCTCATAGTGCAGCCTCGTAGTGCCGCCTCATAGTGCAGCCTCGTAGTGCAGCCTCATAGTGCAGCCTCATAGTGCCGCCTCATAGTGCCGCCTCATAGTGCCGCCTCATAGTGCCGCCTCATAGTGCCGCCTCATAGTGCCGCCTCATAGTGCAGCCTCATAGTGCCGCCTCATAGTGCAGCCTCATAGTGCCGCCTCATAGTGCCGCCTCATAGTGCCGCCTCATAGTGCCGCCTCATAGTGCCGCCTCATAGTGCAGCTTTATAGTGCAGCCTCATAGTGCAGCTTTATAGTGCAGCCTCATAGTGCCGCCTCATAGTGCCGCCTCATAGTGCCGCCTCATAGTGCCGCCTCATAGTGCAGCCTCATAGTGCAGCCTTATAGTGCCGCCTTATAGTGCAGCCTCATAGTGCAGCCTCATAGTGCAGCCTCATAATGCAGCCTCATAGTGCCGCCTCATAGTGCAGCCTTATAGTGCCGCCTCATAGTGCAGCCTTATAGTGCCGCCTCATAGTGCAGCTTTATAGTGCAGCCTCATAGTGCCGCCTCATAGTGCAGCCTCATAGTGCCGCCTCATAGTGCCGCCTCATAGTGCAGCCTCATAGTGCCGCCTCATAGTGCCGCCTCATAGTGCCGCCTCATAGTGCCGCCTCATAGTGCAGCCTCATAGTGCAGCCTCATAGTGCAGCCTCATAGTGCCGCCTCATAGTGCAGCCTCATAGTGCCGCCTCATAGTGCCGCCTCATAGGTGCCGCCTCATAGTGCCGCCTCATAGTGCAGCCTCATAGTGCAGCCTCATAGTGCCGCCTCATAGTGCAAGCCTCATAGTGCCGCCTCATAGTGCCGCCTCATAGTGCCGCCTCATAGTGCAGCCTCATAGTGCCGCCTCATAGTGCCGCCTCATAGTGCAGCCCAAAGTGCAGCCTCATAGTGCCGCCTCATAGTGCCGCCTCATAGTGCAGCCTCATAGTGCAGCCTCATAGTGCCGCCTCATAGTGCCGCCTCATAGTGCCGCCTCATAGTGCAGCCTCATAGTGCAGCCTCACAGTGCAGCCTCATAGTGCAGCCTCAAAGTGCAGCCTCATAGTGCCGCCTCATAGTGCCGCCTCATAGTGCCGCCTCATAGTGCCGCCTCATAGTGCCGCCTCATAGTGCAGCCTCATAGTGCAGCCTCATAGTGCCGCCTCATAGTGCCGCCTCATAGTGCCGCCTCATAGTGCAGCCTCATAGTGCCGCCTCATAGTGCCGCCTCATAGTGCCGCCTCATAGTGCAGCCTCATAGTGCAGCCTCATAGTGCCGCCTCATAGTGCAGCCTCATAGTGCAGCCTCATAGTGCAGCCTCATAGTGCCGCCTCATAGTGCCGCCTCATAGTGCCGCCTCATAGTGCCGCCTCATAGTGCAGCCTCATAGTGCAGCCTCATAGTGCCGCCTCATAGTGCCGCCTCATAGTGCAGCCTCATAGTGCAGCCTCATAGTGCAGCCTCATAGTGCCGCCTCATAGTGCAGCCTCATAGTGCCGCCTCATAGTGCCGCCTCATAGTGCAGCCTCATAGTGCAGCCTCATAGTGCAGCCTCATAGTGCAGCCTCACAGTGCAGCCTCACAGTGCAGCCTCAAAGTGCAGCCTCATAGTGCCGCCTCATAGTGCCGCCTCATAGTGCAGCCTCAAAGTGCAGCCTTATAGTGCAGCCTCATAGTGCCGCCTCATAGTGCAGCCTCATAGTGCAGCCTTATAGTGCCGCCTCATAGTGCCGCCTCAAAGTGCAGCCTCATAGTGCAGCCTCATAGTGCCGCCTCATAGTGCCGCCTCATAGTGCCGCCTCATAGTGCCGCCTCATAGTGCCGCCTCATAGTGCCGCCTCATAGTGCCGCCTCATAGTGCAGCCTCATAGTGCAGCCTCATAGTGCCGCCTCATAGTGCCGCCTCATAGTGCCGCCTCATAGTGCAGCCTCATAGTGCCGCCTCATAGTGCAGCCTCATAGTGCCGCCTCATAGTGCAGCCTCATAGTGCAGCCTCATAGTGCCGCCTCATAGTGCCGCCTCATAGTGCCGCCTCATAGTGCCGCCTCATAGTGCCGCCTCATAGTGCCGCCTCATAGTGCAGCCTCATAGTGCCGCCTCATAGTGCCGCCTCATAGTGCAGCCTCAAAGTGCAGCCTCATAGTGCCGCCTCATAGTGCAGCCTCATAGTGCAGCCTCATAGTGCCGCCTCATAGTGCCGCCTCATAGTGCCGCCTCATAGTGCAGCCTCATAGTGCAGCCTCACAGTGCAGCCTCATAGTGCAGCCTCAAAGTGCAGCCTCATAGTGCCGCCTCATAGTGCCGCCTCATAGTGCCGCCTCATAGTGCCGCCTCATAGTGCAGCCTCATAGTGCAGCCTCATAGTGCCGCCTCATAGTGCCGCCTCATAGTGCCGCCTCATAGTGCAGCCTCATAGTGCCGCCTCATAGTGCCGCCTCATAGTGCAGCCTCATAGTGCAGCCTCATAGTGCAGCCTCATAGTGCCGCCTCATAGTGCCGCCTCATAGTGCAGCCTCATAGTGCAGCCTCATAGTGCAGCCTCATAGTGCCGCCTCATAGTGCAGCCTCATAGTGCCGCCTCATAGTGCCGCCTCATAGTGCCGCCTCATAGTGCCGCCTCATAGTGCCGCCTCATAGTGCAGCCTCATAGTGCAGCCTCATAGTGCCGCCTCATAGTGCCGCCTCATAGTGCAGCCTCATAGTGCAGCCTCATAGTGCAGCCTCATAGTGCCGCCTCATAGTGCAGCCTCATAGTGCCGCCTCATAGTGCCGCCTCATAGTGCAGCCTCATAGTGCAGCCTCATAGTGCAGCCTCACAGTGCAGCCTCACAGTGCAGCCTCAAAGTGCAGCCTCATAGTGCCGCCTCATAGTGCCGCCTCATAGTGCAGCCTCAAGTGCAGCCTTATAGTGCAGCCTCATAGTGCCGCCTCATAGTGCAGCCTCATAGTGCAGCCTTATAGTGCCGCCTCATAGTGCCGCCTCAAAGTGCAGCCTCATAGTGCAGCCTCATAGTGCAGCCTCATAGTGCCGCCTCATAGTGCCGCCTCATAGTGCCGCCTCATAGTGCAGCCTCATAGTGCCGCCTCATAGTGCCGCCTCATAGTGCCGCCTCATAGTGCAGCCTCATAGTGCAGCCTCATAGTGCCGCCTCATAGTGCCGCCTCATAGTGCCGCCTCATAGTGCAGCCTCATAGTGCAGCCTCATAGTGCCGCCTCACAGTGCAGCCTCACAGTGCAGCCTCATAGTGCCGCCTCATAGTGCCGCCTCATAGTGCCGCCTCAAAGTGCAGCCTCATAGTGCAGCCTCATAGTGCAGCCTCATAGTGCCGCCTCATAGTGCAGCCTCATAGTGCCGCCTCATAGTGCAGCCTCATAGTGCCGCCTCATAGTGCAGCCTCATAGTGCCGCCTCATAGTGCAGCCTCATAGTGCAGCCTCATAGTGCAGCCTCATAGTGCAGCCTCATAGTGCAGCCTCATAGTGCCGCCTCATAGTGCAGCCTCATAGTGCCGCCTCATAGTGCAGCCTCATAGTGCCGCCTCATCTTCTTCAGAGATGGAGCGTCCCATGGAAGTTGTGGTTTCAGAGCCTCCTGGCGGACCATGGTGCTGGATGTGACGTGTGTTCTGGGGATGGGGGTGTGACACCGCACATGTCACATTGCTGCGGTGACGTCTAGGGAGTCAGCTGGTTTATACACCTGCACTGGCATCCTCGGCCACAAGTATGGGGAGGATCCGCTCGCTGCAGTGATGTAACGCCTGTGATAATAACAGGATATCCTCCAGTGTGGGTGCAGTACCCGGGGTGTCCTCCAGGAGGATGACTCGGGGTATCTGGGGGGGTGATCCTCTGTGGGACCTTCTGAGGATGCACAGCTGCAGTGTTCAGGGAGATGGGTAATGCTGGACCCCCTCCTCCATGTTCTCACAGCAACTGTGGACTCTTTACCCTGTACGTGGGCACGTGGCCTCGGGCTCTATGATGACTCCAGTACTGAAGCAGGAGAGCCGCCCCAATAAGGGCGATCCACACATATCCCTGTTCTGATAAGCTGCGGACTGGACTCTGGTGGTGGCACATGCTGCGGGCACCTCCCCCTATAGGGCCCTCTATGTAATGGAACCCCGGTGTAGGGAATGCCGAGTGGTGTAGTGCCGAGTGGTGTAATGCCGAGTGGTGTAGTGCCGAGTGGTGTAATGCCGAGTGGTGTAGTGCGGCCTGAAATGTCCCTTTATGTGCGTCACGGTGCTCCTACCTGGATACGGCTGGACCCCAGGCTTTGGCTCCGAAGCAATAAATAGGGGGAATAATTGAGGGATAAAATAATAACTTGAGTCCAGACCTTGAGATGAAGTTCAGTGGCTGCTTTACTTTGCAAAAACGTTCATCAGAAACTTCAAACTTTGTCTTGTTCCCAGCAGGCTTTAGCATTAAACTGGCAGGCAAACTCGTCTCTGCTACATCTGTTTCTCGCTGGCTCTGCTGCCCTGACAGGCTGGCTGTATAACTTGGCTTCTTCTCTATGCTGCAACTCCTTTCTGTAGTCTGACTCTAAAGTGATGCCAGGGGACTTTTCCTCCTGACTCCTGAGGCTCCAAGCTTTGGCCTCCATGTCCAGCAGAGCTTAGGGTGCTCTGGGTGGCTTGGCTGCACACCTATCCCCTAGCAGGGGGTAAGCTAGACTAAAACTCTGCTCCCCACCCTTCCTGCAGAAAATGGGACTCGCCCAATTCTCCACAGAGGCCCGGGGCTTAGAATGGAACGCTGCATTCTACCTAACTGTAGCTCTGCCATGTTTGCTGCCACCTACTGGTGAACCAGGCACATTACAAGTGAACATAAACAGTTGCAAACATTAGAAATGCTCAGTGTAGTGGACCTGAAATAAATACACAAGATGGCATGGTATTAGCCCATTAGAGATAGTAGCAGGGTGCAGTAGTGGCAATGCCACACACGTGACCACACGCTATCAAATTGACTTCCCGCAAAAGAGGGAGAAGTGTTTTGTGTTTATTTACATCCTTGTTCACTCTATGTTAGGAGTCCAGTGGGCGGTCCTATCAGTGATTGACAGCTATGTCTCCATGCACGATCACACAGAGCAGACCGTCAGTTACTGAAGGTACCGCCCACTGGACTCCTCAGCATAGAATGAGCAGGGTTCTCATAAAATTATACACATTAAAGATATTTTCCCATAAAACTATATATGAATCTGCTCAGCTCCTCCTGCTCTATACCCTGCTGTATACAGATAGGACTGCACATACAATGAGAGGGGTTCCCCTTATATATGTATCTGCTCAGCTCCTCCTGCTCTATACCCTGCTGTATACAGATAGGACCGCATATACAATGTGAGGGGTTCCCCTTATATATGTATCTGCTCAGCTCCTCCTGCTCTATACCCTGCTGTATACAGGTAGGACAACATATACAATGAGAGGGGTTCCCCTTATATATGTATCTGCTCAGCTCCTCCTGCTCTATACTCTGCTGTATACAGATAGGACTACATATACAATGTGAGGGGATCCCCTTATATATGTATCTGCTCAGCTCCTCCTGCTCTATACCCTGCTGTATACAGATAGGACCACATATACTATGTGAGGGGATCCCCTTATATATGTATCTGCTCAGCTCCTCCTGCTCTATACTCTGCTGTATACAGATAGGACTGCATATACAATGTGAGGGGTTCCCCTTATATATGTATCTGCTCAGCTCCTCCTGCTCTATACCCTGCTGTATACAGATAGGACCGCATATACAATGTGAGGGGTTCCCCATATATATGTATCTGCTCAGCTCCTCCTGCTCTATACCCTGCTGTATACAGATAGGACCGCATATAGAATGTGAGGGGATCCCCTTATATATGTATCTGCTCAGCTCCTCCTGCTCTATACCCTGCTGTATACAGATAGAACTACATATACAATGTGAGGGGATCCCCTTATATATGTATCTGCTCAGCTCCTCCTGCTCTATACCCTGCTGTATACAGATAGGACCGCATATACAATGTGAGGGGATCCCCTTATATATGTATCTGCTCAGCTCCTCCTGCTCTATACCCTGCTGTATACAGATAGAACTATATATACAATGTGAGGGGATCCCCTTATATATGTATCTGCTCAGCTCCTCCTGCTCTATACCCTGCTGTATACAGATAGGACTGCATATACAATGTGAGGGGATCCCCTTATATATGTATCTGCTCAGCTCCTCCTGCTCTATACCCTGCTGTATACAGATAGGACTGCATATACAATGTGAGGGGATCCCCTTATATATGTATCTGCTCAGCTCCTCCTGCTCTATACCCTGCTGTATACAGATAGGACTGCATATACAATGTGAGGGGCTCCCCTTATATATGTATCTGCTCAGCTCCTCCTGCTCTATACCCTGCTGTATACAGATAGGACCGCATATACAATGTGAGGGGTTCCCCTTATATATGTATCTGCTCAGCTCCTCCTGCTCTATACCCTGCTGTATACAGATAGGACAGCACATACAATGTGAGGGGTTCCCCTTATATATGTATCTGCTCAGCTCCTCCTGCTCTATACCCTGCTGTATACAGAAAGGACTGCAAATACAATGTGAGGGGATCCCCTTATATATGTATCTGCTCAGCTCCTCCTGCTCTATACCCTGCTGTATACAGAAAGGACTGCATATACAATGTGAGGGGATCCCCTTATATATGTATCTGCTCAGCTCCTCCTGCTCTATACCCTGCTGTATACAGATAGGACAGCATATACAATGTGAGGGGTTCCCCTTATATATGTATCTGCTCAGCTCCTCCTGCTCTATACCCTGCTGTATACAGATAGGACTGCATATACAATGTGAGGGGCTCCCCTTATATATGTATCTGCTCAGCTCCTCCTGCACCATACCCTGCTGTATACAGATAGGACCGCATATACAATGTGAGGGGCTCCCCTTATTTATGTATCTACTCAGCTCCTCCTGCTCTATACCCTGCTGTATACAGATAGGACTGAATATACAATGTGAGGGGTTCCCTATATATATGTATCTACTCAGCTCCTCCTGCTCTATACCCTGCTGTATACAGATAGGACCGCATATACAATGTGAGGGGTTCCCCTTATATATGTATCTGCTCAGCTCCTCCTGCTCTATACCCTGCTGTATACAGATAGGACTGCATATACAATGTGTAGTTCTGCGCTCCTCTAGCAGATGGCAGCATGTCCACACAGTTGTACTGTTCTAGCCCAGCAATCTGAGGAGTAAGAGACAGTTCACACCTCCACATACTACTTACTGGGATTATGTCATTGCTCGTAATACAGCCGCAAACACGTACAGGAAGGGTTTGGGCTGCTTACTTTAAGGGGGAACCAGTCTGATTTTAGGCAGGTAAGATACATATATCACTGACATAATCCACAGCGCTGTACAGACATTCTCATCACCTATATATCACTGACATATTCAGCAGCGCTGTACAGACATTCTCATCACTTATATATCACTGACATATTCCACAGCGCTGTACAGACATTCTCATCACTTATATATCACTGACATATTCAGCAGCGCTGTACAGACATTCTCATCACTGATATATCACTGCCATATTCCACAGCGCTGTACAGACATTCTCATCACTGATATATCACTGACATATTCCACAGCGCTGTACAGACATTCTCATCACTGATATATCACTGCCATATTCCACAGCGCTGTACAGACATTCTCATCACTTATATATCGCTGACATACTCCACAGCGCTGTACAGACATTCTCATCACTGATATATCACTGCCATATTCCACAGCGCTGTACAGACATTCTCATCACGTATATATCGCTGACATACTCCACAGCGCTGTACAGACATTCTCATCACTGATATATCACTGACATATTCCACAGCGCTGTACAGACTTCTCATCACTTATATATCACTGACATATTCCACAGCGCTGTACCGACATTCTCATCACTGATATATCACTTGCCATATCCACAGCGCTGTACAGACATTCTCATCACTTATATATCACTGACAGATTCCACAGCGCTGTACAGACATTCTCATCACTTATATATCACTGAATATTCCACAGCGCTGTACAGACATTCCGCATCACTTCTATATCACTGACCATATTCCACAGCGCTGTACAGACATTCTCATCACTATATATCACTGACATATTCCACAGCGCTGTACAGACATTCTCATCACTATATATCACTGACATATTCCACAGCGCTGTACAGACATTCTCATCACTTATATATCACTGACATATTCCGCAGCGCTGTACAGACATTCTCATCACTATATATTCATGACATATTCCACAGCGCTGTACAGACATTCTCATCACTTATATATCACTGACATATTCCACAGCGCTGTACAGACATTCTCATCACTTATATATCACTGACATATTCCATAGCGCTGTACAGACATTCTCATCACTTATATATCACTGACATATCCACAGCAGCTGTACAGACATTCTCATCACTTATATATCACTGACATATTCCACAGCGCTGTACAGACATTCTCATCACTTATATATCACTGACATATTCCACAGCGCTGTACAGACATTCTCATCACTTATATATCACTGACATATTCCACAGCGCTGTACAGACATTCTCATCACTTATATATTCACTGACATCTTCCACAGCGCTGTACAGACATTCTCATCACTTATATATCACTGACATATTCCACAGCGCTGTACAGACATTCTCATCACTTATATATCACTGACCTATTCCACAGCGCTGTACAGACATTCTCATCACTTATATATCACTGACATATTCCACAGCGCTGTACAGACATTCTCATCACTTATATATCACTGACATATTCCACAGCGCTGTACAGACATTCTCATCACTTATATATCACTGACATATTCCACAGCGCTGTACAGACATTCTCATCACTTATATATCCTGACATATTCCACAGCGCTGTACAGACATTCTCATCACTTATATATCACTGACATATTCCACAGCGCTGTACAGACATTCTCATCACTTATATATCACTGACATATTCCACAGCGCTGTACAGACATTCTCATCACTGATATATCACTGACATATTCCACAGCGCTGTACAGACATTCTCATCACTTATATATCACTGACATATTCCACAGCGCTGTACAGACATTCTCATCACTTATATATCACTGACATATTCCACAGCGCTGTACAGACATTCTCATCACTGATATATCACTGACATATTCCACAGCGCTGTTACAGACATTCTCATCACTTATATATCACTGACATATTCCACAGCGCTGTACAGACATTCTCATCACTGATATATCACTGACATATTCCACAGCACTGTACAGACATTCTCATCACTTATATATCACTGACATATTCCACAGCACTGTACAGACATTCTCATCACTTATATATCACTGACATATTCCACAGCGCTGTACAGACATTCCCATCACTTATATAGAGCTGACATATTCCACAGAGCTGTACAGACATTCTCATCACTATATATCACTGACATATTCCACAGCGCTGTTCAGACATTCTCATCACTTATATATCACTGACATATTCCACAGCTCTGTACAGACATTCTCATCACTTATATATCACTGACATATTCCATAGTGCTGTACAGACATTCTGATTACTAATATATCACTGACATATTCCACAGCGCTGTACAGACATTCTCATCACTTATATATCACTGACATATTCCACAGCGCTGTACAGACATTCTCATCACTTATATATCACTGACATATTCCACAGCGCTGTACAGACATTCTCATCACTTATATATCACTGACATATTCCACAGCGCTGTACAGACATTCTCATCACTTATATATCACTGACATATTCCACAGCGCTGTACAGACATTCTCATCACTTATATATCACTGACATATTCCACAGCGCTGTACAGACATTCTCATCACTATATATCACTGACATAGTACACAGCGCTGTACAGACATTCCCATCACTGATATATCACTGACATATTCCACAGCGCTGTACAGACATTCTCATCACTTATATATCACTGACATATTCCACAGCACTGTACAGACATTCTCATCACTTATATATCACTGACATATTCCACAGCGCTGTACAGACATTCTCATCACTTATATATCACTGACATATTTCACAGCGCTGTACAGACATTCTCATCACTATATATCACTGACATATTCCACAGCGCTGTACAGACATTCTCATCACTTATATATCACTGACATATTTCACAGCGCTGTACAGACATTCTCATCACTATATATCACTGACATATTCCACAGCGCTGTAAGATTCATCACATTACTATATCACTGACATATTCCACAGAGCTGTACAGACATTCTCATCACTATATATCACTGACATATTCCACAGCGCTGTACAGACATTCTCATCACTTATATATCACTGACATATTCCACAGCGCTGTACAGACATTCTCATCACTTATATATCACTGACATATTCCATAGCGCTGTACAGACATTCTCATCACTTATTTGTGCTCGGATCGGCTCATTACGAGAGGGTCCCCTACCTAAGCCTATATTCCCCCCCCCCCCCTACCTAGAAGCAGCAGAGTTATGCCGGAACTGCTTATCGAAGGGTAGCCTAAAGGGGCCAAAAGAACCATGCATAGGAGTTTTGAACGACTTTGATAACAGAAACTACAAAACCAAAACTCGGAAAGCCAGTGACATTTTGTATTAAGGATCCGGGATATAACGCATGGAACACGCGGAACTCCAACGACCCAACCGTTTGATTACATGTACTGGTACCTTATGCATGGACGCCGCAGCTGCTGCGCCCCTGTGGAAGGAATGTCCTGTGATCGAGAGAGGATCGACCCCTGAACCTGTTAACTAAACCCGAATGTGCTGAATACCTGCCAGGTATAGTTAACAGTGCTATAGGACAGGTTTCATTGAGAGTGGCAAAAACCCGACGAAGCCCAATAGGTGAGTGATAGTCCCCCCCAGCCAGCAGCCGGGTAGGTGTTCATATTTCTGAAACAGGCGCCAAGCTGTCTTGTAAGCCCTCAGGGTATTACTGGCCAAGGAATTGGCCATCAGTCTGTTAGCTATGGTGAGATGAGAGACTAGTCCCAGCGCAGCTGGGCCTGGTGAGGAATTGGCATTGGCAACCGATCTGCCCCTGGACAAACCTGAAAGAAAAAGTGGAAACATTTATATATATATTTTTTTTTTACGGAGAAGCCATGCGTGAGACTCTAATGGCAGAGTCATATGTGTAACCTAAACGGAGAAGCCATGCATGAGAGACTAATGGTGGAGTCATATGTGTAAACCTAAAACTGAGAAGCCATGCGCGAGAGACTCTAATGGTGGAGCCATATGTGTAAACCTAAAACGGAGAAGCCATGCGTGAGAGACTCTAATAGAGGAGTCGTATGTGTAAACCTAAACGGAGAAGCCATGCGTGAGAGACTCTAATGGTGGAGTCATATGTGTAAACCTAAAACGGAGAAGCCATGTGTGAGAGACTCTAATAGAGGAGTCGTATGTGTAAACCTAAACGGAGAAGCCATGCGTGAGAGACTCTAATAGCGGAGTCGTATGTGTAAACCTAAACGGAGAAGCCATGCGTGAGAGCCTCTAATGGTGGAGTCATATGTGTAAACCTAAAACGGAGAAGCCATGCGTGAGAGACTCTAATAGCGGAGTCATATGTGTAAACCTAAAACGGAGAAGCCATGCGTGAGAGCCTCTAATGGTGGAGTCATATGTGTAACCTAAAACGGAGAAGCCATGCGTGAGAGACTCTAATAGCGGAGTCATATGTGTAAACCTAAAACGGAGAAGCCATGCGTGAGAGACTCTAATAGCGGAGTCATATGTGTAAACCTAAAACGGAGAAGCCATGCGTGAGAGCCTCTAATGGTGGAGTCATATGTGTAACCTAAAACGGAGAAGCCATGCGTGAGAGACTCTAATGGTGGAGTCATATGTGTAAACCTAAAACGGAGAATCCATGCATGAGAGCCTCTAACGGCGGAGTCATATGTGTAAAACTAACATGGAGAAGCCATGCGTGAGAGCCTCTTACGGCGGAGTCATATGTGTAAACCTAAAACGGAGAAGCCATGCGTGAGAGACTCTAATAGAGGAGTCATATGTGTAAACCTAAAACGGAGAAGCCATGCGTGAGAGACTCTAATAGAGGAGTCATATGTGTAACCTAAACGGAGAATCCATGCATGAGAGCCTCTTACGGCGGAGTCATATGTGTAAAACTAACATGGAGAAGCCATGCGTGAGAGACTCTAATAGAGGAGTCATATGTGTAACCTAAACGGAGAAGCCATGCGTGAGAGACTCTAATAGAGGAGTCGTATGTGTAAACCTAAACGGAGAAGCCATGCGTGAGAGACTCTAATAGCGGAGTCATATGTGTAACCTAAACGGAGAAGCCATGCGTGAGAGACTCTAATAGCGGAGTCATATGTGTAAAACTAACACGGAGAAGCCATGCGTGAGAGACGCTAATGGTGGAGTCATATGTGTAACCTAAAACGGAGAAGCCATGTGTGAGAGCCTCTTACGGCGGAGTCATATGTGTAAACCTAAAACGGAGAAGCCATGCGTGAGAGACTCTAATAGAGGAGTCGTATGTGTAAACCTAAACGGAGAAGCCATGCGTGAGAGACTCTAATAGCGGAGTCATATGTGTAAACCTAAAACGGAGAAGCCATGCGTGAGAGACTCTAATAGAGGAGTCGTATGTGTAAACCTAAACGGAGAAGCCATGCGTGAGAGACTCTAATAGCGGAGTCATATGTGTAAACCTAAAACGGAGAAGCCATGCGTGAGAGCCTCTAATGGTGGAGTCATATGTGTAACCTAAAACGGATAAGCCATGCATGAGAGCCTCTTACGGCGGAGTCATATGTGTAAAACTAACACGGAGAAGCCATGCGTGAGAGACTCTAATGGTGGAGTCATATGTGTAAACCTAAAACGGAGAATCCATGCATGAGAGCCTCTTACGGCGGAGTCATATGTGTAAAACTAACATGGAGAAGCCATGCGTGAGAGCCTCTAATAGAGGAGTCATATGTGTAAACCTAAACGGAGAAGCCATGCGTGAGAGACTCTAATAGAGGAGTCATATGTGTAAACCTAAACGGAGAAGCCATGCGTGAGAGACTCTAATAGAGGAGTCGTATGTGTAACCTAAACGGAGAAGCCATGCGTGAGAGACTCTAATAGAGGAGTCGTATGTGTAACCTAAACGGAGAGGCCATGCGTGAGAGACTCTAATAGAGGAGTCATATGTGTACACCTAAAACGGAGAAGCCATGCGTGAGAGACTCTAATAGAGGAGTCGTATGTGTAACCTAAAACGGAGAAGCCATGCGTGAGAGACTCTAATAGAGGAGTCATATGTGTAACCTAAACGGAGAAGCCATGCGTGGGAGACTCTAATGGCGGAGTCATATGTGTAAACCTAAACGGAGAAGCCATGCGTGAGAGACTCTAATAGAGGAGTCGTATGTGTAACCTAAACGGAGAAGCCATGCGTGAGAGACTCTAATAGAGGAGTCGTATGTGTACACCTAAAACGGAGAAGCCATGCGTGAGAGACTCTAATAGAGGAGTCGTATGTGTAACCTAAAACGGAGAAGCCATGCGTGAGAGACTCTAATAGAGGAGTCATATGTGTAACCTAAACGGAGAAGCCATGCGTGGGAGACTCTAATGGCGGAGTCATATGTGTAAACCTAAAACGGATAAGCCATGCATGAGAGCCTCTTACGGCGGAGTCATATGTGTAAAACTAACACGGAGAAGCCATGCGTGAGAGACTCTAATGGTGGAGTCATATGTGTACACCTAAAACGGAGAAGCCATGCATGAGAGACTCTAATGGTGGAGTCATATGTGTAACCTAAAACGGAGAAGCCATGCGTGAGAGACTCTAATGGCGGAGTCATATGTGTAACCTAAACGGAGAAGCCATGCGTGAAAGACTCTAATAGAGGAGTCGTATGTGTAAACCTAAAACGGAGAAGCCATGCGTGAAAGACTCTAATAGAGGAGTCGTATGTGTAACCTAAACGGAGAAGCCATGCGTGAAAGACTCTAATGGCGGACTATATGTGTAAACCTAAAACGGAGAAGCCATGTGTGAAAGACTCTAATTGTGGTTTGAATTTTTTTTTTTTTTTTTTTTTAAACTATAAACCACTTACGCAGCTCCAGTATGGGCACAGCTCTGAGTACGAGCACGAAGAGCATGGTATAACGCAGGTCACCTGCACGGACTAACTAACATCCTGTGCCTAAATGACCCCCTTGGAACCTTCTGTACGGCCGGCAGCAGGAAGCCAGCCACCGCCTATGATCTGCTCCCCCTGACCGAGCCTGGTACTCCTTACCCCGATCCCTGCCTACCTAACGGCACGGCGGCCCGTGCCAGACTTTATTGAAGATGAGGAGCGGGGAAACAGTGTCCTGCACCTTTACCCCCAGCCGCGTGGGGAGCTCACGCTGCTCCCTGGCAGAGTGCACCAGTGCGGGGGAGCCCCCTCAGCCAGGGCCGACCCACCGCCGGCAGGACACTCGTACCACGTGGGGAGCAGCGCCGCTCCCTGGCGATGTGCACCGGATCAGAGGGAGCCCTTCCTTTACCGTGAGCCCCGGCCCTCGCCGGTTTGAATTGTGTGCCGCGTGGGGAGCCACATAGCTCCCTGGCATTATGCGCCGGCGCGGGAGTGCCCCCCCTAGAGGCTGGTTATTGTGACTGGAACCCGCTGGGAGACTGAGGTCTGACCGGACCTACCTGTGACCGAGAAGGCTGACCCCCCAGGCCGTGGCTGACCCGCGTGCGTAGACGTGACGCAACTACCTGTAGATGCCCACCCAGTGCCTGTAGTCAACGGCAGTGCCTGTAGTCGTGAGGGGACCCTACCTCGGGAGTAGCGGTAACGGACCATCGCCTGTAGACGTGGTAGTATTACCTCACGAGTCTGTTGACATGAGACTAATGCTTGCAGTCGTGGCAGGGCTTTATAACGAGTCTGTAGTAGTGACAGACTAATGCCTGCAGTCGTGGCAGGGCTTTATAACGAGTCTGTAGTCGTAACGGATTTGTGCCTGCAGTCGTGGCAGGGATTTAGAGCTGGTCTGTAGTCGTGACAGACTGATGCCTACAGTCGTGGCAGGGCTTTATAACGGGTCTGTAGTCGTGACAGACTGATGCCTGCAGTCGTGGCAGGGCTTTATAACGGGTCTGTAGTCGTGACAGACTGATGCCTGCAGTCGTGGCAGGGCTTTATAACGGGTCTGTAGTCGTGACAGACTGATGCCTGCAGTCGTGGCAGGGCTTTATAACGGGTCTGTAGTCGTGACAGACTGATGCCTGCAGTCGTGGCAGGACTTTATAACGAGTCTGTAGTCGTGACAGACTGATGCCTGCAGTCGTGGCAGGACTTTATAACGAGTCTGTAGTCGTGACAGACTGATGCCTGCAGTCGTGGCAGGACTTTATAACGAGTCTGTAGTCGTGACAGACTGATGCCTGCAGTCGTGGCAGGGCTTTATAACGGGTCTGTAGTCGTGACAGACTGTTGCCTGCAGTCGTGGCAGGGCTTTATAACGGGTCTGTAGTCGTGACAGACTGTTGCCTGCAGTCGTGGCAGGGCTTTAGAGCGGGTCTGTAGTCGTGACAGACTGATGCCTGCAGTCGTGGCAGGGCTTTATAAGGAGTCTGTAGTCGTGACAGACCTGGCAAAGCAACATTCCTATCTATACCATTTTTTTATTTATTTTTCTCCCCCCCCCCCCACCAAAGGCCACGACTGTAGGCGCCACCCTGTAAGAGATGCGCCAGAGGCCTGGCCATAATAGTCCATCATCCCCCGTCCCCCAAGCCTATGCAGGAGAAAAGGAGGGGGTTGGCCCACGCCTGCACCACCCCTGACTCACCTGGCGGCCATGACAGCCACAAACCCCACAGTATCGTAAGTTAGCCAACCACCTGTGGACCTGAATAAACAAGGACAGACATGTGAATGAGCGCACGGTGGCTGGGTGACCCTTCACTCCTGCCACCGCTCCTTTGCTGTCCACCGGATTATTGCGACTGCGCCCGAACCAACCCCCTGACTCGCCGTATGGGTTTGCGGGCGGCCCGGCTGCGTACGCAAAGTGACGTGGTCAGCCCCCCTTTTTGGAGCCCTCTTTGTATTTGATCCTTAAAACATATCCCAAATATATAATATTTTTTTTTTTTTTTTTTGTCCTGCCTTAGTACCTAGCCACTGTGCCTGAGCAAGGAGCCCTGTACCTGGACTGCAGTACCAGTATGGGCCTGTAGGTGTCGCCCTCTATCAAGCCAGGGCCTGCTGGAGTGCAGCAAGCCAGTGAGCTGCGCTGAGGAGCCGACGGCCGGCGTGACCGCTGCTCTGGGTATGTGAAGGACGTGTGACCCGTCGCTGCTGAGCCACAGATGAGGGGTGCCCGCCTGGGGGACGCTGCACGTGGGAGCGGGGGTGCTTGGCGCGGGGCCTGGAGCGGATCGGGGTGCCTGTATCGGGGTGCCTGGAGCGGGGTGCCTGGAGCGGGGTGCCGGAAGCAATCGGGAGTGCGGGCAGTCGCCAGCGCGGCTGGGGCCCGGCGGCACGCTCGGCAGCCCCCCATGTTATACATGCGAGACGGGTGTGCAGCCACCCTGCCTACCTAATCACCGAAGCGACGAGCCCGACGCAGCCGACCACCCGATTCTCCAGTGACGCACGCACTTCTCTGGCACCAACCCACGAGCCGATTCGAAAGCATTCGAACCGACAAGTGGGGGCAGGAGAGCCAGGTTTAAATAATTAAAGCCCCGCCTCCCCTCACACAAACACGGCACTCTTTAATTGCCTACCACATATCACTGACATATTCCATAGTGCTGTACAGACATTCTCATCACTTACCTATAACTGACATATTCCACAGCGCTGTACAGACATTCTCATCACTTACCTATAACTGACATATTCCACAGAGCTGTACAGACATTCTCATCACTTATATATCACTGACATATTCCACAGTGCTGTACAGACATTCTCATCACTTATATATCACTGACATATTCCACAGCGCTGTACAGACATTCTCATCACTATATATCACTGATATATTCCACAGAGCTGTACAGACATTCTCATCACTGATATATCACTGACATATTCCACAGCGCTGTACAGACATTCTCATCACTATATATCACTGACATATTCCACAGCACTGTACAGACATTCTCATCACTTATATATCACTGACATATTCCACAGCGCTGTACAGATATTCTCATCACTTATATCACTGACATATTCCACAGCGCTGTACAGACATTCTCATCACTTATATCACTGACATATTCCACAGCGCTGTACAGACATTCTCATCACTATATATCACTGACATATTCCACAGCGCTGTACAGACATTCTCATCACTTATATATCACTGACATAATCCACAGCGCTGTACAGACATTCTCGTCACTTATATATCACTGACATATTCCACAGCACTGTACAGACATTCTCATCACTATATATCGCTGACATATTCCACAGTGCTGTACAGACATTCTCATCACTTATATATCACTGACATATTCCACAGCGCTGTACAGACATTCTCGTCACTTATATATCACTGACATATTCCACAGCACTGTACAGACATTCTCATCACTATATATCGCTGACATATTCCACAGCGCTGTACAGACATTCTCATCACTTATATATCACTGACATATTCCACAGCGCTGTACAGACATTCTCATCACTTATATATCACTGACATATTCCACAGCGCTGTACAGACATTCTCATCACTTATATATCACTGACATATTCCACAGCGCTGTACAGACATTCTCATCACTATATATCGCTGACATATTCCACAGTGCTGTACAGACATTCTCATCACTATATATCACTGACATATTCCACAGCGCTGTACAGACATTCTCATCACTATATATCGCTGACATATTCCACAGTGCTGTACAGACATTCTCATCACTTATATATCACAGACATATTCCACAGCGATGTACAGACATTCTCATCACTTATATATCACTGACATATTCCACAGCACTGTACAGACATTCTCATCACTTATATATCACTGACATATTCCACAGCGCTGTACAGACAATCTCATCACTTATATATCGCTGACATATTCCACAGCGCTGTACAGACATTCTCATCACTATAAATCGCTGACATATTCCACAGCGCTGTACAGACATTCTCATCACTTTATATCGCTGACATATTCCACAGCGCTGTACAGACATTCTCATCACTATATATCACTGACATATTCCACAGCGCTGTACAGACATTCTCATCACTATAAATCGCTGACATATTCCACAGCGCTGTACAGACATTCTCATCACTATATATCACTGACATATTCCACAGCGCTGTACAGACATTCTCATTACTTATATATCACTGACATATTCCACAGCACTGTACAGACATTCTCATCACTTATATATCGCTGACATATTCCACAGAGCTGTACAGACATTCTCATCACTTATATATCACTGACATATTCCACAGCACTGTACAGACATTATCATCACTTATATATCGCTGACATATTCCACAGCGCTGTACAGACATTCTCATCACTATATATCACTGACATATTCCACAGCGCTGTACAGACATTCTCATCACTTATATATCACTGACATATTCCACAGCGCTGTACAGACATTCTCATCACTTATATATCACTGACATACTCCACAGAGCTGTACAGACATTATCATCACTTATATATCGCTGACATATTCCACAGCGCTGTACAGACTTTCTCATCACTATATATCACTGACATATTCCACAGCGCTGTACAGACATTCTCATCACTTATATATCGCTGACATACTCCACAGAGCTGTACAGACATTCTCATCACTATATATCACTGACATATTCCACAGCGCTGTACAGACATTCTCATCACTTATATATCACTGACATATTCCACAGCGCTGTACAGACATTCTCATCACTTATATATCGCTGACATATTCCACAGCGCTGTACAGACATTCTCATCACTATATATCACTGACATATTCCACAGCGCTGTACAGACATTCTCATCACTTATATATCGCTGACATATTCCACAGCACTGTACAGACATTCTCATCACTTATATATCACTGACATATTCCACAGCGCTGTACAGACATTCTCATCACTATAAATCGCTGACATATTCCACAGCGCTGTACAGACATTCTCATCACTATAAATCGCTGACATATTCCACAGCGCTGTACAGACATTCTCATCACTTATATATCACTGACATATTCCACAGCACTGTACAGACAATATCATCACTATATATCGCTGACATATTCCACAGCGCTGTACAGACAATATCATCACTATATATCGCTGACATATTCCACAGCGCTGTACAGACATTCTCATCACTATATATCACTGACATATTCCACAGCGCTGTACAGACATTCTCATCACTTATATATCACTGACATATTCCACAGCGCTGCACAGACATTCTCATCACTTATATATCACTGACATATTCCACAGCGCTGTACAGACAATATCATCACTATATATCGCTGACATATTCCACAGCGCTGTACAGACATTCTCATCACTTATATATCACTGACATATTCCACAGCGCTGTACAGACATTCTCATCACTATATATCACTGACATATTCCACAGCGCTATACTAGTGTTGATCGAGCATGCTCTGCCGAGCTATGCAGCCAATGAACGTGCGGGGAAGTACTGCCCTTTACTGTAATGAAGTAGTCATGTTGGTTACTGGCATTACAGTGATTAGGTGGCCAGAACACGTCATCGGGTGCTATATGACACGTGTTCGGCTCAGTGTTAGTCAGGGCAAGCTGTGCTGAAGAAGGGAAAGATAGTCTAGGGAGTGAATTCTTTTTTTTGTAAGTTGAAAAACTTGTCAGAGACCCAAAAGTCCTTTTAAGGACTATTGTTGTGAGTGGCAGCAGCAATATATATTTTTAGCCCAACCTGCGCTAAATTGCTAATACTTTACAGACCCAAAAGTCCTTTTAAGGACTATTGCGTGTGGCAGCAATATCTATTTTTAGCGCATCCTGCGCCAAATAGCGTGCAGTAGTTAGGCCGCTGCAGACAGCGACATTATCTGCGCTACATCTCCTGTGTAACGCGTGCGTATCTTGAAAATATCTGTGCCATCCAGTGCACTTTTTCCGTAGACGGTGTCCGCTGTTGACAGTTACATTACCTGGGGTTTATCTCCTGTGTAACGTTTCCACATCCCAAATACCTGTGACATCCCCTGTAATTTTATATTAGCCGCTGCTGACATCAGAGACATTATCTGCGGTATACCTTTTTTTATTTTTTTGTGCATACACTTACAAATCCTACACTACTGTATGTGTGACATACTTTCAAGCATATATAACATTTAATATGAAGGCGAGCAGTAAGGGACGGGGCAGTGGCCGTGATGATGATGGTGCACGCAGAGGCCGTGGCCCTGGGTGCGGTGAAACTGTGCCAGAGCACAAGAGAAACAATCATCCACAATACCTAGTTTCATGTCCCAGTTTGCAGGACAGCGCTCTCGAAGTCAGACCAGTGCGACCAGGTGGTCGGTTGGATTGCAGCAGATAATGCTTCCAGTCGGTTAAGCACCACCCTGTCTTCCACCAAGTTCAGTCTCAGTAGCCAAGAGTCTGGTCAACACAATCCTCACCCTGATCCTCAATCTCCCACCATGGAGAGTCCTTCCAAACAAGTGATCCCACACTTGGATATTCAGAGGAGCTCTTTTCAGCACCATTCCTTCATTTGGGCCTCTCGCCAAGCACGCTTGAAGAGGGACATGAGATCTTGTGCACTGATTCCCAAACTCTTGAGCATCCAGAGTCACAAGAAGATGATGGTGGGGAACGGCAATTAGTATTTCACGAGGTGGATGATGATGATGAGACACAGTTGCCCATAAGTCAACGGAAATTAGTGTCTCAAGAGGTTGATGATGAGGAAGAGACACAGTTGTCAATAACTGAGGTTCTTGTTAGGTCAACAAGTCAGGAGGATGAGCAGAGTGAGGAAGTGGAAGAGGAGGTGGTAGACGATGAAGTCACTGACCCAACCTGGGAAGGTGGAAAATCGAGCGATGACAGCAGTACAGAGGGGAAGGAATCCGCAGCACCGCAACAGGCTGGAAGATCCAGTAGGGGTGGCAAAAGGGAGAAGGCGTGCCACACCAAACAGGCCAGCAACTGTTCCCCGGAGCACAACCTTGCGGAAATCTCCCTTGCCAAGGGGTAGGTATTCCGCAATCTCCCTTGCCAAGGGGTAGGTACGCCTGGGTCCACAGTCTGTGTCTGCGGGTCACACCACTGCCTCCTCGTCCCCACGTGCTGGCCAATCCCCTGTCGAATGCACAGACCCGGGTGCCTCTCACCCTGCACCTGGACCTTCGCAAGCACCATCAGCGACCGCATCCACTTCCGTGTCCCAGCGCAGCGTACAAATGTCCTTACCCCAGGCATTTAAACGCAAGCGCAAATACCCAGCCACCCACCCACAGGCCATAGCACTAAGTGCGCAACTTTCCAAATTCCTGGCCCTGGAAATGTTGCCATTTAGGCTTGTGGACACTGAGGCCTGCCGCAGCCTGATGGCGGTGGCCGTCCCTTGTTACACAATCCCCAGCCGCCACTATTTTTCACGGTGTGCAGTGCCCGCCTTACATCTGTCCCAAAACATCACCTGTGCCCTGACCAACACAGTTACTGGGAAGGTCCACTTAACCACGGACACATGGACAAGTGCATTTGGCCAGGGACGCTACATTTCCCTGACGGCACACTGGGTGGACGTTGTGGAGGCCGGGAGCGAGTTGTACCCCGGGATGGCACAGGTGCTACCGACGCCCAGGATTGTGGGCCCTAATTTCATCAGGGTTTTCGACACCACCTACGTTAGTGACTCCAACCCCGACTTCTTCTCCTCCTCCACTTCCACCTATGAATTATCCTCTTGCAGCACCAGTCAGCCATCAGTTGGTAGCTGGAAGCAGTGTAGCACTGCAGTGGGGAAGCGGCCACAGGCCGTGCTGAAGCTGATCTGCTTAGGGGACAAACAGCACACCGCCGCAGAGCTGTGGCAGGGGATAAGGAACCAGACTGAGCTGTGGCTCTCACCACTCAACCTAGAACCAGGCATGGTTGTGTCTGATAATGGCCGTAACTTGTGGCGGCTTTAGAGCTCGGCAAGCTCACACACATCCCATGCCTAGACCACGTGTGGTTCAGCGGTTTCTCAAAACCTACCCCAATTTGCCTGAGCTACTGGTGAGGGTGCGCCGCGTGTGTGAACATTTTTGCAAATCATCGACACCTGCAGCCGATCTGTCAACGCTGCAGCAGAGCTTGAAATTGCCAGCTCACCGACTGTTGTGCGACGTGAGCACGAGCTGGAACTCCACGTTCCACATGTTGGCCAGGCTTTGTGAGCAGCAGAGGGCAGTAGTGAAATATCAGCTGCAACATGGTCGTCGCCTTTCCAGTCAGCTTCCGCTCTTCACATCTGACCTCTGTGAGGTTTTAAGAAACTTTGAGGAATCAACACAGATGGTGAGCGGCGATAACGCTATTATCAGCGTCACCATCCCACTTCTGTGTCTACTCAAACACTCGCTGCTCACAATGAAGGAGGACGCTTTGCATGTGGAAGAGGTGGAAATGGGGGAAGACAGTATCTAGTGTGATAGCCAGACCACCCTCAGTTTGTCTTCTCAGCGCAAATTGGATGATGATAATGATGAGGAGCAGGAGACGGTTGCCTCCGCTACAGAGGGTAGTACCCATAACAGGTTTATTCCATCTGTTCAGCATGTGTGGGAAGAAGAGGAGGCGTAGGATGAGGAGATTGAGAGTAATCCTCCTGATGAGGACAGCGAAGTCTTGCCTGTTGGTACTCTGGCACACATGGCTGACTTCATGTTAGGATGCCTTTCCCGTGACCCGCGCATTATACGCATTTTAGACAACACGGATTACTGGGTGTTCACCCTTCTCGACCCCCGCTATAAAGAGAACTTCTCATCTCTCATTCCTGTTGTGGAGAGGACTAGCAAAACGGTGCAATACCAGAAGGTCCTTGTGGAAAAATTGCTCCAAAAATTTCCAGCTGACAACGCTGGCGGCAGAGTCTGTACTTCCTTAGCCAACCGAGGAGGAGAGACGAGGGGAACACACAGCAGTTCCAACAGAGGCAGGGCAACACTCTCCAAGGCCTGGGACAGTTTTATGACACCCCGCCAGCACCCTCACCCTGATGCGCGGCCTAGTGTCACAAGGAGGGAAACATTTTGGAAGATGGGGAAGGAGTACGTAGCAGACCGTGTCAGCGTCCTCAATGATCCCTCAGTGCCTTACAACTATTGGGTGTCCAAGCTGGACACGTGGCACAAACTGGCGCTCTACACCTTGGAGGTGCTGGCCTGCCCTGCCGCCACTGTTTTGTCAGAGCGGGTATTTAGTGCTGCTGGTGGCATCATAACAGATAAGCGCATCCGCCTGTCAACTGAAAATGCTGACAGGTTGACTCTTATATGATGAACAAGGCCTGGATTGCCCCTGACTTCTCGACTCCACCAGAGGAAAGCGGCTGAACATAAAGGCACTTTACATGTGTTGTAAATAATGTACTGAATACACTGTATTCCCTGCACCCCTTCCACCACAAACAGGGGATATGGTTCAATCTTCCTTTTCTCATCCTCCTCTTCCATCATATCAACATGCTTATTAGTCTGCCCTCACTCCTAATGTTGTAGAGGGTCAGCTCACCTGCAGGCCCTCACATATAATATTTTAGAGGGTCAGCTCATCACAGTGGCGTGCCTAGGGTGTTTGGCACCCGGGGTGGGTCCTTTCTCTGGCACGCCCCACCAATAATTTTAAAGAAATTGTACCCCCTTACAGTAGTATTGCCCTCATTGTACAACCTTCACAGTAGTTTTGTCCAGATATGTGCCCTCTCATGGTAGTTATGCCTTCACTGTTCAACTTTCACAGTAGTTATGCCCACATTGTGCCCCTTTAAAGTATTATCCCTTCATTGTGCCCCCTTCACAGTTGTAATGCCCTCTTTGTGCCTCCCTCACAGTAGTTATGCCCTCTCTGTGCCCATTTCAACCATACAGGGTCAAGTCACCAGCAGGCCCTCATCTACAATCTTTTAGAGGGTCAGCTCACCTGCAGGCCCTGGCATATAATGGTTTTGAGGGTCATCTCACCAGCAGGCCCTCAACCATAATGTTTTACAGGGTCAGCTCACCAGCAGGCCCTCACCTACAATATTTTAGAGGGCCAGCTCAGCTGCAGGCCCTCACATGTAATCTTTTAGAGGGTCAGCTCACCAGCAGGCCCTCACCTACAATCTTTTAGAGGGTCAGCTCACCAGCAGGCCCTCGCATATAATGTTTTTGAGGGTCAGCTCACCAGCAGGCCCTCAACCATAATGTTTTACAGGGTCAGGTCACTAGCAGGCTCTCATCTACAATCTTTTAGAGGGCCAGCTCACCTGCAGGCCCTTGCATGTAATGTTTTAGAGGCTCAGCTCACCAGCAGGCCCTCACCTACAATCTTTTAGAGGCTCAGCTCACCAGCAGGCCTTCACCTACAATCTTTTAGAGGCTCAGCTCACCAGCAGGCCTTCACCTACAATCTTTTAGAGGGTCAGCTCACCAGCTTGCCCTCACCTACAATCTTTTAGAGGGTCAGCTCACCAGCAGGCTCTGGCATATAATGTTTTTGAGGGTCAGCTCACCAGCAGGCCCTCAACCATAATGTTTTACAAGGTCAGCACACCAGCAGGCTCTCACCTACAATCTTTTAGAGGGTCAGCTCACCAGCAGGCCATCACCTAAAATATTTTAGAGGGTCAGCTCACCAGCAGTCCCTTGCATATAATGTTTTTGAGGGTCATCTCACCGGTAGGCCCTCAACCATAATGTTTTTCAGGGTCAGCTGAGCAGCAGGCCCTCGCCCATAATTTTTTTAATGGTTAGCTAAGCAGCAGGCACTCGCCCCTAATTTTTTCAATGGTTAGCTAAGCAGCAGGCACTCGCCCCTAATGTTTTAGAGAGTCAGCTCTGCAGCAGAACCTCACCCCTAATGTTTTAGACTTCAGTGAAATGTAAACCTTTGACCCCAACCTTGCTTCCCGCAGCTAGCTTATAAAAAACCACAAGGACACCTTCTTTGTTGGGTGACAGTTGGTCACAGCTTTATTTAACTATTGATTTTCAACCACCAACTTTTCGATCTCTAAACATATAATAAAAACACGGAGTAACAAGAAGCAGTATGCCCCACGGAATCCCTCCATGGGCAAGTCCGCCTTCTTCTCCATCTCCTTTTATTTGCACCGACCTCTGCTGTGACTTCTGCTGATAGTGATCTGAAAACAACATAGAAAACGTAACAGTAACCTTAAACCAAGGAGGGTGGGAAGCTGCTTAAGGTACCCTTTCTAATGCCACTGGCCTTAACCACCGATCTGCGGCCAATCAGAGCTGAGGGAGGAATACTGGGGGGGGGGTTATTCCGCTCACCATGTATTCCATAGTACAGGCTCTCCGGGAACCCCTGCGGGCTATACCATTGCCTCCTAGCTGCTAGTGATTAATTAACCTTCCCGTACGTCTCAGCAGTCAAAGACGCCGTTGTTTATCCTTGGCGTCAACTAGATGGTCAGCTCAGCAGCAGGCCCTCGCCCGTAATGTTTTTGAGGGTCACCAGCAGGCCATCAATCATAATTTTCCAAGGCTGTGTATGATGCCCTCCTTTATGTGTAATAAAGGGTGTATTGGAGCGCCGGTTCCTTGTAATATTTGGCAGCCCTTTCACTTAGTGCATAGTCTTTATGAGTGTAGGAGTCCCACTACCTGAACTATTGTACCACAATGTGAATGAGGCCCTCCTTTATGTGATATACAGGGTGTATCGGAGCCTCTTCCTTGTAATTTTTGACAGCGCTTACACTTTATATACAAGTAAATATACAGGAAAGAATGTTTCCTAACAATTTTTCCTCTAAAATTGATTTTATCTTCAGTTTTGTGCGTATTATTGTCATTCTGTAAAAGTGGCGTACAACTCGGACAACATCATTCCCAACAGCGACCTGAGAGTCCAAGATGCATCCAGACGTCCTCCCCATGCTGTTCCCGAACCATTTCGGTGGTGTTTCCATCAATTTCTGACCTTTTCATGTGAACCAGACGCCCCCCTCTTTAGAGCAGGGGGCGCTGGTGTAATGCTCGGGTTCTCCTATGGATTTCCATTATATTAGGGTGCTCGGTAGAGAACCTGAGCATCCTGATGTGTTTGACCCGAGCACTTTGGTGCTCGATCAACACTACGCTGTAAAGACATTCTCATCACTGATATATCACTGACATATTCCACAGCTCTGTACAGATATTCTCATCACTATATATCACTGACATATTCCACAGCGCTGTACAGACTTTCTCATCACTATATATCACTGACATATTCCACAGCACTGTACAGACATTCTCATCACTTCTATATCACTGACATATTCCACAGCGCTGTACAGACATTCTCATCACTTATATATCACTGACATATTCCACAGCTCTGTACAGATATTCTCATCACTATATATCACTGACATATTCCACAGCGCTGTACAGACATTCTCATCACTGATATATCACTGACATATTCCACAGCGCTGTACAGACTTTCTCATCACTATATATCACTGACATATTCCACAGCGCTGTACAGACATTCTCATCACTATATATCACTGACATATTCCACAGCGCTGTACAGACATTCTCATCACTGATATATCACTGATATATTCCACAGCGCTGTACAGACATTCTCATCACTTATATATCACTGACATATTCCACAGCGCTGTACAGACATTCTCATCACTATATATCACTGACATATTCCACAGCGCTGTACAGACATTCTCATCACTGATATATCACTGATATATTCCACAGCGCTGTACAGACATTCTCATCACTTATATATCACTGACATATTCAGCAGCGCTGTACAGACATTCTCATCACTTATATATCACTGACATATTCCACAGCGCTGTACAGACATTCTCATCACTTATATATCACTGACATATTCCACAGCGCTGTACAGACATTCTCATCACTATATATCACTGACATATTCCACAGCGCTGTACAGACATTCTCATCACTGATATATCACTGATATATTCCACAGCGCTGTACAGACATTCTCATCACTTATATATCACTGACATATTCCACAGCTCTGTACAGATATTCTCATCACTATATATCACTGACATATTCCACAGCGCTGTACAGACATTCTCATCACTGATATATCACTGACATATTCCACAGCGCTGTACAGACTTTCTCATCACTATATATCACTGACATATTCCACAGAGCTGTACAGACATTCTCATCACTGATATATCACTGACATATTCCACAGCGCTGTACAGACTTTCTCATCACTATATATCACTGACATATTCCACAGCGCTGTACAGACATTCTCATCACTTATATCACTGACATATTCCACAGCGCTGTACAGACAATCTCATCACTTATATCACTGACATATTCCACAGAGCTGTACAGACATTCTCATCACTGATATATCACTGACATATTCCACAGCGCTGTACAGACTTTCTCATCACTATATATCACTGACATATTCCGCAGCGCTGTACAGACATTCTCATCACTATATATCACTGACATATTCCACAGCGCTGTACAGACATTCTCATCACTGATATATCACTGACATATTCCACAGCTCTGTACAGATATTCTCATCACTATATATCACTGACATATTCCACAGCGCTGTACAGACATTCTCATCACTGATATATCACTGACATATTCCACAGCGCTGTACAGACTTTCTCATCACTATATATCACTGACATATTCCACAGAGCTGTACAGACATTCTCATCACTGATATATCACTGACATATTCCACAGCGCTGTACAGACATTCTCATCACTGATATATCACTGACATATTCCACAGCGCTGTACAGACTTTCTCATCACTATATATCACTGACATATTCCACAGCGCTGTACAGACATTCTCATCACTTATATATCACTGACATATTCCACAGCGCTGTACAGACTTTCTCATCACTATATATCACTGACATATTCCACAGCGCTGTACAGACATTCTCATCACTTATATATCACTGACATATTCCACAGCGCTGTACAGACATTCTCATCACTTATATATCACTGACATATTCCACAGCACTGTACAGACATTCTCATCCCTTATATATCACTGACATATTCCACAGCGCTGTACAGACATTCTCATCACTTATATATCACTGACATATTCCACAGCGCTGTACAGATATTCTCATCACTTATATATCACTGACATATTCCACAGCGCTGTACAGATATTCTCATCACTTATATATCACTGACATATTCCACAGCGCTGTACAGACATTCTCATCACTTATATATCACTGACATATTCCACAGCGCTGTACAGACATTCTCATCACTTATATATCACTGACATATTCCACAGCGCTGTACAGACATTCTCATCACTTATATATCTCTGACATATTCCACAGCGCTGTACAGACATTCTCATCACTTATATCACTGACATATTCCACAGAGCTGTACAGACATTCTCATCACTTATATATCACTGACATATTCCACAGCGCTGTACAGACATTCTCATCACTTATATCACTGACATATTCCACAGAGCTGTACAGACATTCTCATCACTTATATCACTGACATATTCCACAGAGCTGTACAGACATTCTCATCACTTATATCACTGACATATTCCACAGAGCTGTACAGACATTCTCATCACTTATATCACTGACATATTCCACAGCGCTGTACAGACATTCTCATCACTTATATCACTGACATATTCCACAGAGCTGTACAGACATTCTCATCACTATATATCACTGACATATTCCACAGAGCTGTACAGACATTCTCATCACTTATATATCACTGACATACTCCACAGCGCTGTACAGACATTCTCATCACTTATATCACTGACATATTCCACAGAGCTGTACAGACATTCTCATCACTTATATCACTGACATATTCCACAGAGCTGTACAGACATTCTCATCACTTATATCACTGACATATTCCCCAGCGCTGTACAGACATTCTCATCACTTATATCACTGACATATTCCACAGAGCTGTACAGACATTCTCATCACTTATATCACTGACATATTCCACAGAGCTGTACAGACATTCTCATCACTTATATCACTGACATATTCCACAGCGCTGTACAGACATCACTGACATATTCCACGCTGTACAGACATTCTCATCACTGATATATCACTGACATATTCCACAGCGCTGTACAGACTTTCTCATCACTATATATCACTGACATATTCCGCAGCGCTGTACAGACATTCTCATCACTATATATCACTGACATATTCCACAGCGCTGTACAGACATTCTCATCACTGATATATCACTGACATATTCCACAGCTCTGTACAGATATTCTCATCACTATATATCACTGACATATTCCACAGCGCTGTACAGACATTCTCATCACTGATATATCACTGACATATTCCACAGCGCTGTACAGACTTTCTCATCACTATATATCACTGACATATTCCACAGAGCTGTACAGACATTCTCATCACTGATATATCACTGACATATTCCACAGCGCTGTACAGACATTCTCATCACTGATATATCACTGACATATTCCACAGCGCTGTACAGACTTTCTCATCACTATATATCACTGACATATTCCACAGCGCTGTACAGACATTCTCATCACTTATATATCACTGACATATTCCACAGCGCTGTACAGACATTCTCATCACTTATATATCACTGACATATTCCACAGCGCTGTACAGACTTTCTCATCACTATATATCACTGACATATTCCACAGCGCTGTACAGACATTCTCATCACTTATATATCACTGACATATTCCACAGCGCTGTACAGACATTCTCATCACTTATATATCACTGACATATTCCACAGCGCTGTACAGACATTCTCATCCCTTATATATTACTGACATATTCCACAGCGCTGTACAGATATTCTCATCACTTATATATCACTGACATATTCCACAGCGCTGTACAGACATTCTCATCACTTATATATCACTGACATATTCCACAGCGCTGTACAGACATTCTCATCACTTATATATCACTGACATATTCCACAGCGCTGTACAGACATTCTCATCACTTATATATCTCTGACATATTCCACAGCGCTGTACAGACATTCTCATCACTTATATCACTGACATATTCCACAGAGCTGTACAGACATTCTCATCACTATATATCACTGACATATTCCACAGCACTGTACAGACGTTCTCATCACTTATATATCACTGACATACTCCACAGCGCTGTACAGACATTCTCATCACTTATATCACTGACATATTCCACAGAGCTGTACAGACATTCTCATCACTTATATCACTGACATATTCCACAGAGCTGTACAGACATTCTCATCACTTATATCACTGACATATTCCCCAGCGCTGTACAGACATTCTCATCACTTATATATCACTGATATATTCCACAGCGCTGTACAGATATTCTCATCACTTATATATCACTGACATATTCCACAGCGCTGTACAGATATTCTCATCACTTATATATCACTGACATATTCCACAGCGCTGTACATACATTCTCATCACTTATATATCACTGACATATTCCACAGCGCTGTACAGACGTTCTCATCACTTCTATATCACTGACATATTCCGCAGCGCTGTACAGACATTCTCATCACTTATATCACTGACATATTCCACAGAGCTGTACAGACATTCTCATCACTTATATAGACAAATATACTGTATATACAAGTTTCCAAATTGTTATTCCTACTATGAGCGCTGCAGGATTCAGGTGAAGTGGGTCTTGTTCCCAACAAGTTCTAAATAGAAAAGAAAAAGAAACTGCGCTACTCTCAATCAAGAGAAACAGACTCAGCCAGTGCAGAATACTTGGAAAGTTCCTTGATGTAGTCAATCACTGGTTAATTTTGTGTGGTCTCCAAACAAATCTCCACACCTGGATCCTGAATTCAGACAGAAAAGTAGAACCGAATAGTGAAGTACGGCACCACTTATAAATACCCTGCATTTATTGTACTTACAAAATCCTATATGGAGGAGGCCGGGGAGAGGATAGAAGAGGGATAGGACAGTGCGGATAGGATACTTTCACACTAGCGTTGTTAGAATCCGGAAGGCAGTTCCGTTGCCGGAACTGCCTGCCTGATCCGGAAATCCATATACAAACGGATAACTTTTTGGGATCCGTTAGACTTATTCATTGAAATACCAGATCCATCTTTCTGGTATCATCCGGAATAACGGATCTGGTATTTAATTTTTTCAAAGCTAGAAAGAACTGCGCATGCGTAGACCGGAAAACTGGATCCGGCGATGCGGCAATTTCCAGAACACTTGGTACCGGATCTGGCATTAATACATTTCAATGGAAATGAATGCTGGATACGGCAAATGCGGTAGTACAAGAGACGGAACGGAAGACATCCTGATGCATACTGAATGGATTGCTTTACAATCAGAATGCATTGGGACAAAATGGAAGCTTTTATTTCCGGTATTGAGACCCTTTACCGGATTTCAATACTGGAAAAGAATAACTCGAGTGTGAAAGTAGCCTTAGATGAGGGGTCCATGATTAGGAGATATGTCTCCAGCAGTAAGGAGAAGTAGAGAGAGGGATAGGAGAGGACATGAGGAGAGTGTGTAGAGGAGGAGGAGGTCAGCGAAGGAGACCGGGAAGAGGATAGAAGGGGATAGGACAGTGTGGATTAGATGAGGGGTCCATGATTAGGAGATATATCTCCAGCAGTAAGGAGAAGTAGAGAGAGGGATAGGAGAGGACATGAGGAGAGTGTGTAGAGGAGGAGGAGGTCAGCGAAGGAGACCGGAAGAGGATAGAAGGGGATAGGACAGTGTGGATTAGATGAGGGGTCCATGATTAGGAGATATATCTCCAGCAGTAAGGAGAAGTAGAGAGAGGTGATAGGAGAGGACATGAGGAGAGTGTGTAGAGGAGGAGGAGGTCAGCGAAGGAGACCGGAAGAGGATAGAAGGGGATAGGACAGTGTGGATTAGATGAGGGGTCCATGATTAGGAGATATGTCTCCAGCAGTAAGGAGAAATAGAGAGAGGGATAGGAGAGGACATGAGGAGAGTGTGTAGAGGAGGAGGAGGTCAGCGAAGGAGACCGGAAGAGGATAGAAGGGGATAGGACAGTGTGGATTAGATGAGGGGTCCATGATTAGGAGATATATCTCCAGCAGTAAGGAGAAGTAGAGAGAGGGATAGGAGAGGACATGAGGAGAGTGTGTAGAGGAGGAGGAGGTCAGCAGAGGAGACCGGAAGAGGATAGAAGGGGATAGGACAGTGTGGATTAGATGAGGGGTCCATGATTAGGAGATATGTCTCCAGCAGTAAGGATAAGTAGAGAGAGGGATAGGAGAAAGCAGGAGAGGACATGAGGAGAGTGTGTAGAGGAGGAGGTGAGCGGAGGAGAGCGGGGAGAGGTTAGAAGGGGGATAGGACAGTGTGGATTAGATGAGGGGTCCATGATTAGGAGATATGTCTCCAGCAATAAGGAGAAGTAGAGATAGGGATAGGAGAGGACATGAGGAGAGTGTGTAGAGGAGAGTGTGTAGAGGAGGAGGAGGTCAGCAGAGGAGACCGGGAAGAAGATAGAAGTGGGATAGGACAGTGTGGATTAGATGAGGGGTCCATGATTAGGAGATATGTCTCCAGCAGTAAGGATAAGTAGAGAGAGGGATAGGAGAGAGCAGGAGAGGACATGAGGAGAGTGTGTAGAAGAGGAGGAGGTCAGCGAAGGAGACCGGGAAGAGGATAGAAGGGGATAGGACAGTGTGGATTAGATGAGGGGTCCAGGATTAGGAGATATGTCTCCAGCAGTAAGGATAAGTAGAAAGAGGGATAGGAGAGAGCAGGAGACGACATGAGGAGAGTGTGTAGAGGAGGGGGTGAGCGTAGGAGAGCGGGGAGAGGTTAGAAGGGGGATAGGACAGTGTGGATTAGATGAGGGGTCCATGATTAGGAGATATGTCTCCAGCAATAAGGAGAAGTAGATGGAGGGTTAGGAGAGAGCAGGAGACGACATGAGGAGAGTGTGTAGATGAGGAGGAGGTCAGCGGAGGAGAGCGGGGAGAGGATAGAAAGGGAATAGGAAAGTGGGGATTAGATGAGGGGTCCAGGATTAGGAGATATGTCTCTAGCAGTAAGGAGAAGTAGATGGAGGGATAGGAGAGGACATGAGGAGAGTGTGTAGAGGAGGAGGAGGTCAGCAGAGGAGACCAGGGAGAGGGTAGAAAGGGGATAGGACAGTGTGGATTAGATGAGGTGGTGAGGGATAGGAGATATGTCTCTAGCAGTAAGGAGAAGTAGATGGAGGGTTAGGAGAGAGCAGGAGACGACATGAGGAGAGTGTGTAGAGGAGGAGGAGGTCAGCGGAGGAGGCCGGGGAGAGGTTAGAAAGGGGATAGGGGTCCAGGATTAGGAGATATGTCTCCAGCAGTAAGGAGAAGTAGATGGAGGGATAGGAGAGGACATGAGGAGAGTGTGTAGAGGAGGAGGAGGTCAGCAGAGGAGACCAGGGAGAGGATAGAAGGGGGATACGACAGTGGGCATTAGATGAGGTGGTGAGGGATAGGAGATATGTCTCCAGCAGTAAGAAGAAGTAGATGGAGGGATAGGAGAGGACATGAGGAGAGTGTGTAGAGGAGGAGGTGGTCAGCGGAGGAGGTCGGGGAGAGGTTAGAAAGGGGATAGGACAGTGTGGATTAGATGAGGGGTCCAGGATTAGGAGATATGTCTCCAGCAGTAAGAAGAAGTAGATGGAGGGATAGGAGAGGACATGAGGAGAGTGTGTAGAGGAGGAGGAGGTCAGCAGAGGAGACAGAGGAGAGGATAGAAGGGGGATAGGACAGTGGGGATTAGATGAGGTGTGAGGGATAGGAGATATGTCTCCAGCAGTAAGAAGAAGTAGATGGAGGGTTAGGAGAGAGCAGGAGAGGACATGAGGAGAGTGTGTAGATGAGGAGGAGGTCAGCGGAGGAGACAGGGGAGAGGTTAGAAAGGGGATAGGACAGTGGGGATTAGATGAGGGGTCCAGGATTAGGAGATATGTCTCTAGCAGTAAGGAGAAGTAGATGGAGGGTTAGGAGAGAGCAGAAGACGACATGAGGAGAGTGTGTAGAGGAGGAGGAGGTCAGCGGATGAGGCCGGGGAGAGGTTAGAAAGGGGATAGGACAGTGGGGATTAGATGAGGGGTCCAGGATTAGGAGATATGTCTCCAGCAGTAAGGAGAAGTAGATGGAGGGATAGGAGAGGACATGAGGAGAGTGTGTAGAGGAGGAGGAGGTCAGCAGAGGAGACCAGGGAGAGGATAGAAGGGGGATACGACAGTGGGCATTAGATGAGGGGTCCAGGATTAGGAGATATGTCTCCAGCAGTAAGGAGAAGTAGATGGAGGGTTAGGAGAGAGCAGGAGAGGACATGAGGAGAGTGTGTAGAGGAGGAGGAGGTCAGCGGAGGAGGCCGGGGAGAGGTTAGAAGGGACGGTGAGATGAATTGCTTCTTGTCTGGTGTAGGAACTGTGGGGGAATGAAATATTTGGAGGGATATGGAAGCTTTGATGGTGAGTACAGTAGAAAACATGTTTATTTGATATAGATGTTGAGGAGAATGAAGGCAGGACATGTATGGGACGGAAGGAGACCTGGCTGTCACTCCTGGTTCATCACATCTATAACATGGCGCAGTCTGCACACATATCGGGCCACAAATTCAATTTAGGTGGAGGAACCACCGCCACACGGTCATTGGTAACCATAGCAACAAGGTCATTTGTAACATAGCAACAAAGTCAAGGTAACCATAGCAACAAGGTCAATGGTAACCATAGCAGCAAGGTCAATGGTAACTATAGCAAGGTCAAACTTAAAGGATACATATATTTTTTTATACAGGACCATGGACTGACACTGATAAGGACTGTAGTACTGGACTGGTAGACTGACACTGATAAGGACTGTAGTACTGGACTGGTAGACTGACACTGATAAGGACTGTAGTACTGGACCGGGGACTGACACTGATAAGGACTGTAGTACTGGACTGGTAGACTGACACTGATAAGGACTGTAGTACTGGACCGGGGACTGACACTGATAAGGACTGTAGTACTGGACCGGGGACTGACACTGATAAGGACTGTAGTACTGGACCGGGGACTGACACTGATAAGGACTGTAGTACTGGACTGGTAGACTGACACTGATAAGGACTGTAGTACTGGACCGGGGACTGACACTGATAAGGACTGTAGTACTGGACTGGTAGATTGACACTGATAAGGACTGTAGTACTGGACCGGGGACTGACATTGATAAGAACTGTAGTACTGGACCGGGGACTGACCCTGAAAAGGACTGTAGTACTGGACCGGGGACAGACACTGATAAGGACTGTAGTACTGGAATGGGAAATGACACTGATAAGGACTGTAGTACTGGACCGGGGACTGAAACTGATAAGAACTGTAGTACTGGACCGGGGACAGACACTGATAAGGACTGTAGTACTGGACCGGGGACTGACATTGATAAGGACTGTAGTACTGTCCCGGGGACTGAAACTGATAAGAACTGTAGTACTGGCCCGGGGACTGACACTGATAAAAACTGTAGTACTGTCCCGGGGACTGAAACTGATAAGGACTGTAGTACTGGACCAGGGACTGACCCTGATAAGGACTGTAGTACTGGACCGCGGACTGACACTGATAAGAACTGTAGTACTGGAACGGGGACTGACACTGATAAGAACTGTAGTACTGGAACGGGAAATGACACTGAAAAGGACTGTAGTACTGGACCGGGGACTGACATTGATAAGGACTGTAGAACTGGAACGGGGACAGACACTGATAAGGACTGTAGTACTGGACCGGGGACTGACACTGATAAGGACTGTAGTACTGGACCGGGGACTGACACTGATAAGAACTGTAGTACTGGACCAGGGACTGACCCTGATAAGAACTGTAGTACTGGACCGGGGACTGACACTGATAAGGACTGTAGTACTGGACCGGGGACTGACACTGATAAGGACTGTAGTACTGGACTGGTAGACTGACACTGATAAGGACTGTAGTACTGGAACGGGGACTGACACTGATAAGAACTGTAGTACTGGAACGGGAAATGACACTGAAAAGGACTGTAGTACTGGATCGGGGACTGACATTGATAAGGACTGTAGAACTGGAACGGGGACAGACACTGATAAGGACTGTAGTACTGGACCGGGGACTGACACTGATAAGGACTGTAGTACTGGACCGGGGACTGACACTGATAAGAACTGTAGTACTGGAACGGGGACTGACACTGATAAGAACTGTAGTACTGGAACGGGAAATGACACTGAAAAGGACTGTAGTACTGGATCGGGGACTGACATTGATAAGGACTGTAGAACTGGAACGGGGACAGACACTGATAAGGACTGTAGTTCTGGACCGCTGACTGACATTGATAAGGACTGTAGTACTGGACCGCGGACTGACACTGATAAGAACTGTAGTAATGGAACGGGGACTGACACTGATAAGAACTGTAGTACTGGAACGGGAAATGACACTGAAAAGGACTGTAGTACTGGACCGGGGACTGACACTGATAGCTGTAGTACTGCACCAGGGACTGACACTGATGAGGGCTGTAGTACTGCACCAGGGACTGACACTGATGAGGGCTGTAGTACTGCACCAGGGACTGACGCCGATAAGGGCTGTAGAGGATAGAGGTAGTAGTACTGAGGTGGATTCCCTGCCTGTCTGGCGCAGTGATGCAGGCGATAAGGCGCAGGTTGACAGTCATGTTTGTTTTGAGCCCAGTTCAGCTGAATTGTCTGATTCTCCTCTGCGCTCTCAGGAAGGTCTGGACTGGTATAGACTGGTGCTTTCTGGACTGCTGGATTGTCACCCTGGAGTCCCTGTGTAGCTGGGAGGGACCTGTCATCAATACTGCAGCTCAGGATGGATCAGGGTGGAGCGCCCATTCCCTGCAGAACCTGGAGAGGCCGGCGCTCTGCAATGATGAATATTTCATTATGTCCTGCATTGCTGACAAGTGAATCCCCCTCCCCCACTGCAGGCCTGACACATCTTGAATGGAGTGCAGAGCATCCTGGGGATCGGAGGCAAGGAGAAGATTGATTCTGTGTGTCCCGAGTACACCGCTCTGCTGTACAATGTCCTGCTGTGTGTCCCGAGTACACTGCTCTGCTGTACAATGTCCTCCTGTGTGTCCCGAGTACACCGCTCTGCTGTACAATGTCCTGCTGTGTGTCCCGAGTACACTGCTCTGCTGTACAATGTCCTCCCGTCTGTCCTGAGTACACTGCTCTGCTGTACAATGTCCTCCCGTCTGTCCCGAGTACACTGCTCTGCTGTACAATGTCCTGCTGTGTGTCCCGAGTACACCGCTCTGCTGTACAATGTCCTCCTGTGTGTCCCGAGTACACCGCTCTGCTGTACAATATCCTGCTGTGTGTCCCGAGTACACCGCTCTGCTGTACAATGTCCTCCTGTGTGTCCCGAGTACACCGCTCTGCTGTACAATGTCCTCCTGTCTGTCCCGAGTACACCGCTCTGCTGTACAATGTCCTCCTGTGTGTCCCGAGTACACCGCTCTGCTGTACAATGTCCTCCTGTGTGTCCTGAGTACACCGCTCTGCTGTACAATGTCCTCCCGTCTGTCCTGAGTACACCGCTCTGCTGTACAATGTCCTGCTGTGTGTCCCGAGTACACCGCTCTGCTGTACAATGTCCTTCTGTGTGTCCCGAGTACACCGCTCTGCTGTACAATGTCCTCCTGTCTGTCCCGAGTACACCGCTCTGCTGTACAATGTCCTCCTGTGTGTCCCGAGTACACCGCTCTGCTGTACAATGTCCTCCTGTCTGTCCCGAGTACACCGCTCTGCTGTACAATGTCCTCCTGTCTGTCCCGAGTACACTGCTCTGCTGTACAATGTCCTCCTGTCTGTTCCGAGTACACTGCTCTGCTGTACAATGTCCTCCTGTGTGTCCCGAGTACACCGCTCTGCTGTACAATGTCCTCCTGTCTGTTCCGAGTACACCGCTCTGCTGTACAATGTTCTCCTGTGTGTCCCGAGTACACCGCTCTGCTGTACAATGTCCTCCTGTCTGTCCCGAGTACACCGCTCTTCTGTACAATGTCCTACTGTGCGTCCCGAGTACACCGCTCTGCTGTACAATGTCCTCCTGTGTGTCCTGAGTACACCGCTCTGCTGTACAATGTCCTGCTGTGTGTCCCGAGTACACCGCTCTGCTGTACAATGTCCTGCTGTGTGTCCCGAGTACACCTCTCTGCTGTACAATGTCCTGCTGTGTGTCCTGAGTACACCGCTCTGCTGTACAATGTCCTGCTGTGTGTTCCGAGTACACCGCTCTGCTGTACAATGTCCTGCTGTGTGTCCCGAGTACACCACTCTGCTGTACAATGTCCTGCTGTGTGTCCCGAGTACACTGCTCTGCTGTACAATGTCCTGCTGTGTGTCCCGAGTACACTGCTCTGCTGTACAATGTCCTCCTGTGTGTCCTGAGTACACCGCTCTGCTGTACAATGTCCTCCTGTGTGTCCCGAGTACACCGCTCTGCTGTACAATGTCCTCCTGTGTGTCCCGAGTACACCGCTCTGCTGTACAATGTCCTCCTGTGTGTCCCGAGGACACCGCTCTGCTGTACAATATCCTGCTGTGTGTCCTGAGTACACCGCTCTGCTGTACAATGTCCTGCTGTGTGTCCCGAGTACACCGCTCTGCTGTACAATGTCCTCCCGTCTGTCCCGAGTACACTGCTCTGCTGTACAATGTCCTCCCGTCTGTCCTGAGTACACCGCTCTGCTGTACAATGTCCTCCTGTGTGTCCCGAGTACACCGCTCTGCTGTACAATGTCCTCCCGTCTGTCCAGAGTACACCGCTCTGCTGTACAATGTCCTCCCGTCTGTCCTGAGTACACCGCTCTGCTGTACAATGTGCTCCTGTGTGTCCCGAGTACACCGCTCTGCTGTACAATGTCCTGCTGTGTGTCCCGAGTACACCGCTCTGCTGTACAATGTCCTCCCGTCTGTCCTGAGTACACCGCTCTGCTGTACAATGTCCTCCCGTCTGTCCCGAGTACACCGTTCTGCTGTACAATGTCCTCCTGTGTGTCCCGAGTACACCGCTCTGCTGTACAATGTCCTCCTGTGTGTCCCGAGTACACCGCTCTGCTGTACAATGTCCTCCTGTGTGTCCCGAGTACACCGCTCTGCTGTACAATGTCCTCCTGTGTGTCCTGAGTACACCGTTCTGCTGTACAATGTCCTCCTGTGTGTCCCGAGTACACCGCTCTGCTGTACAATGTCCTCCTGTGTGTCCCGAGTACACCGCTCTGCTGTACAATGTCCTCCTGTTGTCCTGAGTACACCGTTCTGCTGTACAATGTCCTGCTGTGTGTCCCGAGTACACCGCTCTGCTGTACAATGTCCTCCTGTGTGTCCCGAGTACACCACTCTGCTGTACAATGTCCTGCTGTGTGTCCCGAGTACACCGCTCTGCTGTACAATGTCCTGCTGTGTGTCCCGAGTACACCTCTCTGCTGTACAATGTCCTGCTGTGTGTCCCGAGTACACCGCTCTGCTGCACAATGTCCTGCTGTGTGTCCCGAGTACACCGCTCTGCTGTACAATGTCCTCCTGTGTGTCCTGAGTACACCGCTCTGCTGTACAATGTCCTCCTGTGTGTCCCGAGTACACCGTTCTGCTGTACAATGTCCTCCTGTGTGTCCCGAGTACACCGCTCTGCTGTACAATGTCCTCCCGTCTGTACCGAGTACACCGCTCTGCTGTACAATGTCCTCCTGTGTGTCCCGATTACACCGCTCTGCTGTACAATGTCCTCCCGTCTGTCCAGAGTACACCGCTCTGCTGTACAATGTCCTCCCGTCTGTCCCGAGTACACCGCTCTGCTGTACAATGTCCTCCTGTGTGTCCCGAGTACACCGCTCTGCTGTACAATGTCCTGCTGTGTGTCCCGAGTACACCGTTCTGCTGTACAATGTCCTCCTGTGTGTCCCGATTACACCGCTCTGCTGTACAATGTCCTCCCGTCTGTCCAGAGTACACCGCTCTGCTGTACAATGTCCTCCCGTCTGTCCCGAGTACACCACTCTGCTGTACAATGTCCTCCTGTGTGTCCCGATTACACCGCTCTGCTGTACAATGTCCTCCCGTCTGTCCAGAGTACACCGCTCTGCTGTACAATGTCCTCCCGTCTGTCCCGAGTACACCGCTCTGCTGTACAATGTCCTCCTGTGTGTCCCGAGTACACCGCTCTGCTGTACAATGTCCTGCTGTGTGTCCCGAGTACACCGTTTTGCTGTACAATGTCCTCCTGTGTGTCCCGAGTACACCGCTCTGCTGTACAATGTCCTCCCGTCTGTACCGAGTACACTGCTCTGCTGTACAATGTCCTCCCGTCTGTACCGAGTACACCGCTCTGCTGTACAATGTCCTGCTGTGTGTCCCGAGTACACCGCTCTGCTGTACAATGTCCTGCTGTGTGTCCCGAGTACACCGCTCTGCTGTACAATGTCCTCCTGTGTGTCCCGATTACACCGTTCTGCTGTACAATGTCCTCCTGTGTGTCCTGAGTACACCGCTCTGCTGTACAATGTCCTCCTGTGTGTCCCGAGTACACCGTTCTGCTGTACAATATCCTGCTGTGTGTCCCGAGTACACCGCTCTGCTGTACAATGTCCTGCTGTGTGTCCCGAGTACACCGCTCTGCTGTACAATGTCCTGCTGTGTGTCCTGAGTACACCGCTCTGCTGTACAATGTCCTCCTGTGTGTCCCGAGTACACCGCTCTGCTGTACAATGTCCTCCTGTGTGTCCCGAGTACACCGCTCTGCTGTACAATGTCCTCCTGTCTGTCCTGAGTACACCGCTCTGCTGTACAATGTCCTCCCGTCTGTCCTGAGTACACCGCTCTGCTGTACAATGTCCTCCCGTCTGTCCCGAGTACACCGCTCTGCTGTACAATGTCCTCCTGTGTGTCCCGAGTACACCGCTCTGCTGTACAATGTCCTGCTGTGTGTCCCGAGTACACCGCTCTGCTGTACAATGTCCTGCTGTGTGTCCCGAGTACACCGCTCTGCTGTACAATGTCCTGCTGTGTGTCCCGAGTACACCGCTCTGCTGTACAATGTCCTCCCGTCTGTCCAGAGTACACCGCTCTGCTGTACAATGTCCTCCCGTCTGTCCCGAGTACACCGCTCTGCTGTACAATGTCCTCCTGTGTGTCCCGAGTACACCGCTCTGCTGTACAATGTCCTGCTGTGTGTCCCGAGTACACCGCTCTGCTGTACAATGTCCTGCTGTGTGTCCCGAGTACCCCGCTCTGCTGTACAATGTCCTGCTGTGTGTCCCGAGTACACCGCTCTGCTGTACAATGTCCTGCTGTGTGTCCCGAGTACACCGCTCTGCTGTACAATGTCCTCCTGTGTGTCCCGAGTACACCGCTCTGCTGTACAATGTCCTGCTGTGTGTCCCGAGTACACCGCACTGCTGTACAATGTCCTGCTGTGTGTCCCGAGTACACCGCTCTGCTGTACAATGTCCTGCTGTGTGTCCCGAGTACACCGCTCTGCTGTACAATGTCCTGCTGTGTGTCCCGAGTACACCGCTCTGCTGTACAATGTCCTGCTGTGTGTCCCGAGTACACTGCTCTGCTGTACAATGTCCTCCCGTCTGTCCTGAGTACACTGCTCTGCTGTACAATGTCCTCCTGTTGTCCTGAGTACACTGCTCTGCTGTACAATGTCCTGCTGTGTGTCCCGAGTACACTGCTCTGCTGTACAATGTCCTCCCGTCTGTCCTGAGTACACTGCTCTGCTGTACAATGTCCTCCTGTTGTCCTGAGTACACCGCTCTGCTGTACAATGTCCTGCTGTGTGTCCCGAGTACACCGCTCTGCTGTACAATGTCCTCCTGTGTGTCCCGAGTACACCGTTCTGCTGTACAATGTCCTCCTGTGTGTCCCGAGTACACCGCTCTGCTGTACAATGTCCTGCTGTGTGTCCCGAGTACACCCCTCTGCTGTACAATGTCCTCCTGTGTGTCCCGAGTACACCCCTCTGCTGTACAATGTCCTTCTGTGTGTCCCGAGTACACCGCTCTGCTGTACAATGTCCTGCTGTGTGTCCCGAGTACACCGCTCTGCTGTACAATGTCCTGCTGTGTGTCCCGAGTACACCACTCTGCTGTACAATGTCCTGCTGTGTGTCCCGAGTACACCCCTCTGCTGTACAATGTCCTCCTGTGTGTCCCGAGTACACCGCTCTGCTGTACAATGTCCTCCTGTTGTCCCGAGTACACTGCTCTGCTGTACAATGTCCTTCCGTCTGTCCTGAGTACACTGCTCTGCTGTACAATGTCCTCCTGTTGTCCCGAGTACACCGCTCTGCTGTACAATGTCCTGCTGTGTGTCCCGAGTACACCTCTCTGCTGTACAATGTCCTGCTGTGTGTCCCGAGTACACCGCTCTGCTGTACAATGTCCTCCTGTGTGTCCCGAGTACACCGTTCTGCTGTACAATGTCCTCCTGTGTGTCCCGAGTACACCGCTCTGCTGTACAATGTCCTCCTGTGTGTCCCGAGTACACCGCTCTGCTGTACAATGTCCTGCTGTGTGTCCCGAGTACACCGCTCTGCGTTACAATGTCCTCCTGTCTGTCCAGAGTACACCGCTCTGCTGTACAATGTCCTGCTGTGTGTCCCGAGTACACCGCTCTGCTGTACAATATCCTGCTGTGTGTCCCGAGTACACCGCTCTGCTGTACAATGTCCTGCTGTGTGTCCCGAGTACACCGCTCTGCTGTACAATGTCCTGCTGTGTGTCCCGAGTACACCGCTCTGCTGTACAATGTCCTGCTGTGTGTCCCGAGTACTTCGCTCTGCTGTACAATGTCCTGCTGTGTGTCCCGAGTACACCGCTCTGCTGTACAATGTCCTGCTGTGTGTCCCGAGTACACCGCTCTGCTGTACAATGTCCTGCTGCGTGTCCCGAGTACACCGCTCTGCTGTACAATATCCTGCTGTGTGTCCCGAGTACACCGCTCTGCTGTACAATGTCCTCTCTTAATGTGTCACACTGAGGGCTCTTTCTCCATGGTGTTCGGTGTATTCCCTGGTGATGTCATCATTTTGGTATTCTCTGTGATATCATCATTTTACTGTGTTCCCCCCTGTGATGTCACCACAGTTTTCTGGGTATTATTTTTTGATGTTATCAGTGCAGTCCGTGTATTTCCGTGTTGTCCTGTTTGCTCTGTTTTCCTCTGTGATGTCATCATTGTATTGGGACATCATCATTTTTCCTCTCCATCCATAGTGTAGTGGTCGGAGGTGGTGACCAGTCTCTTCAGTGGGAGCAGAGCGGCACTAACCGCTACACAAATGTTTAGAGCTGTATAATTTAGCACCGACTTCCACTACTGGAGCTACTCTGGAACAGCCGATCGGGGGCAGGGGGTGCAGGGTGTTGGACCCCTGTCTATGACATATTGATGACTTATCCTGAGGATAGACCACTACTTGTAAGATCCTGAACAGACCCTTTAAGTGTCCTTTTCCAAGGTGGACCATGTAGCAGCATTGATACATAACATGATAGTATGGCGTTTCTTTCACCATTTCTATCACTTTCCTGCTCACTTATCCTTCCTCCTGTCATGCCGTCTCCTCTCCTAATGACTATAGGACAGGATCTCACGACTATAAACCATCATTATTAGATCTGCAGTGAGCCCCTGGGGAGCTTGTGCAGAGATTGGGAGTGGTAGTGGCCCTCATGGGGTGTTGTGTCACAGTGTACTCCCTCAGGCCATCACTCCCTGGCAATTGGTGCAGTGAAAAGATGGTGCAAGGAATGAGGCAAGAAGTAAAAGAAGCAAAGTCTCACGGTCCATTCAGCAGATGATAAGGTATGGTGGCCGACCCTGGCAAAAGGCTCTGTCCTGATTCTCTTGTTAGAAGCACTAAGCTGACACCTGTGGCTATAGGTGTCCACTTGTGAACTGCAGACTTTTGTACTGAACTGTGTTGATGGGTGTCTTAACAAGTTTCCCCTCACCTGCAGCGGAGTCTGTACAGCTGTAGTGCTGATCACTCTGCTGACTGTAAGCAGCTTGCAGATCTTCTTTGGCCCGGGACCCCTGGTCCTCACAGATTAGCTGTATCTCTAGTCCCAAAGGCCCTTGGAGTGGGAGCAGATGAACCTGATTCTTCACTCTAGGCTTGTCACACTAACACTCCCTCCTGACAGGAAGTTGGATCAGCCCACTCCTATCAAGAGGGGGGAATGGAATGGTTAACTGCATTCCCAGTGCCACCCTTACACCATCTGTAGGTGTAAAAGTGCATTACAGACATTACATTACCAACCCAAACTTTGCTGATATCTGCAAGTCTGGGGTACTGCAGATCATCATTAATAGATTGGATCACATCTCTACTGGTCGATGACCACACACCTCCTCGATATACACAGTGATCACCCCCTATAAAAGACCCTTAAAGGGCTTCTCTGGTAATCAAATATTGAAGACCATTCCTCAGATTAGGTCATATGATTGGGGGGGGGGGGGTCACGTTGCTCAAATGAACGCTGCAACCTCCTCATATTATACCAGTCATGTTGCCCTCCATTGCATAGTGGCTGTGCTTGACATTGCAGGCTGAGGTACATAAGAGCCTCGATGACAGACATCACGGGTGGAGGAAGCAGCCACAGTGGTCACCCAAGAACATTGGCCCCTTTCAACAGCTGATCGGCAAGGGTGCCAGAGGTCAGACCAACACCGATCTGATATTGATGCCCTATCCTAAGGATGTGTTTTGGAATCCTGGACAATCCCTTCAAGGCTGGCTATACACTTTACATGGACTGCAGCCCCATGCTTGTTCGACCAACAACTAAGCCACCCCACCCCAACCCCCCCAAAATTAAAACACCCTCTTGGCTCAGCCAAGCGTGTTATAACTGTGGAGACAGGGGTAAGCTGCTGCTAGATGCTTATCTCCTTGAGAAAAAAAGGATTGGGCATAGTGACATTGGGAATCCCTACAAATATTTAATGGTCGGCTACTTCTGCCAAAATTGGCAGGTTTGGCAGACAGTAATTTAATGGGCATGTCCAGCCTAATGGGTTTGTAGTACACTTATCCAGAAAAAGAGTGGCCTCCACCCCTACCCTGAGATGGGGATGTTCTCTGATGGTCCTCACTGATCTGCTATCACGTCTAGTCCATTGCCATCAGAGCCTCCAGCAGGATTCCCAATCTTCTTGTAGGCCAGTCAGACCCTAAAGCTCTGTGAGTGTAAGCTGCACGGTGGGACGTGCCCTGAATAACATTCTGCCTATGTGAGAAGAATTTCCATATGGAATGGCAGATAGAGGTAAATGAAGCATAACATTATCCAGGAGCAGGGATCAACAGACTTCCCTTACGTCCTAACCAGCAGCACAAGTGGGGTATTTGCCCCTGTGAAGCTGGTCAGGACAGGCGGAATTTTAATGAAAAAAATTTCTGCCTAAGTATCCTAATTAACAATTAGCTAATTAAGCCCCTACCCCATATAACCCGGCCCCAACTGGACGGGGTTGCTTTTTTATTGTCCTGTGGACTCCAGGACAGGCTAGACTCCTTACTGGAGTCTCCCAGTATTGACCATAATGTTATAAGATGGTTATCATGTTCTTTAATTCTGCCTTTTTTTTTTTTCTTTTCCTAGGTATCCTACAGGGGAGCCTGTCTCCGCCTACCTTGGGTGCCTCTGGTGAAACTCCATCTTCTGGATGTCCTGCTGCTGCAGGGATCTGATGTGTTACAGGGGGGAGATGGCGCCGGTTGGCTCCCTGCCTCCCTCCACGTGTGCCGCCGAAGCAGTCGCTTCGCTCCGCCGGCATCGCGCGTGTACCGGAAGTGCGTCACACTCGTCACTTCCGGTCCGCGGCTCCGGCTTCAGCGCTGTGTTCAGCGCTTTCAGCTCAAGATAATATGCTTAAATTAGTGCCCCCGGTTGCTGGGGCACCAATAGGGGGTAAAATGAGGAGAATAGCGTATATTTATTAAAAACTTACCTTCTAACCAGGATTCCACCCCCTGGCTGGGGGAGTGACGGTAAGCTCCTCCCCCTTGTGCTATTTAAGGCACCTGTGTGAGGCAGGTCAATGTTGCTCTCAGTTTTCTGAGCTCAACTGACTTCTGCTGTTGGTTACTCCTGCGCCCAGGAAGTTTTCCTTGAAGTTACCTTTTGCTTGCTTCTAAGATGGCATCGCCACCTCACGGTAAGGTACTGCTTCCCCTTTTTTTGTACCATTTTGGGTCCAAGTTCTTATTCTGTGCTCTGTGTCCTAGGCAAATCTACCCAGAAGCAGAAACATCTCGCCTGCTCCACCTGCAGCACCCCATTGCCGGATTCATACGAATTCCATCGATGTCCAGGCTGCCGTCCCAGAGCGGACCCAGAACCAACGATGGTGGATATGTTTTCATGGATGAAACAGTTCATGGATACGTCTATCGCCGAAATTAAGGGAGCAGTCTCCAACAAGAGGCCCAGACAGGCTTCTCCTGGTCCTGTTCCCATGTCTGAAGACGTCGTCTCCATTGAAGACAATTCTTCCTCTGAGGAAGAGAGTTCGGCCTTCCTCTTTCCGGCCGAAAAGACTCAAAGACTATTGCGCTCCATCAGGTCAAGGGACCATGATGTTGAGCAAGGGGAAGCTCCACAGTCCACCTCTAGGGGGCCAAGGGCCTTTAAAGTGGACGAGTCTTTAATGAAGTTAATGGCAACCGAGTGGAAACACCCGGAGAAGGGGCCAGTGTTAACAAAAAGGTTTAAACTAATGTTCCCTCTACAGGATGCGGACTCCTTAGTTTGGGTTCCACCTCCAAAGGTGGATATGGCCATATCAAAGCTCTCCAAGAGAACCCTAGTGCCTTCAGACGACGGCAGCAACCTAAAGGACCCCTTAGATAGACGAGCTGAGTGCACGCTTAGACGCAACTACTCGGCTGCCTCCGCTTCAGCCTCGGTTGCTATAGCGTGCTCTGAGGTATCGGAGTTCATCCGTGCTCGCACACTCAGAATCCAATCAGACTTGGATTCTGGGGTTGCCCGGGACGACATCTTGGACCAATTCAAGACCCTCTTACTGGGGATCGATTTCTTAACAGACTCCTCCCAGCAACAGTTAAAATTAGCGGCCAAGTCGATGGCGCTCTCCTCAGCCAGTAGACGCCCACTCTGGTTAAAACCATGGGCGGCGGACAACACGTCCAAATTTAACCTTTGCTCCCTTCCCTACGAACCTGGTAGATTGTTCGGTTCCGAGTTAGATGCTCTCATGGAGAACCTAGCGGACAAGAAGGGTAAATCCCTCCCCCAGCAGTCCTTTCGGGGTCGAGGAAGGGGTAGAGGAGGAGGAAGATTTCAGGGGGGAGACAGAACCCAGAGGCGTTCTGAAAATAATAAGAGAGGTAGGGGTCGCGGTCGCGGGAACCGCAAGCCTGATCTATGACTCTCCACAGGCCGTCAACCCCCCTCCCCTCCCCCCTGTTGTCCCAGAGGAAGGTACAGTTTTCAGTCCCCCAGTCGGTGGACGTTTGAGTCTATTCAAAGATTTTTGGGTGCAAAAAATTCCAGACCCTTGGGTGCTACAGGTGATAGCGTCAGGGTACACAATAGATTTTATTTCCCTTCCTCGGGACAAATTCGTCCTAACAAGGACCTTAGCACCCGACAAACACTTAATCCTGGAAGACTCGGTCCTCCAGTATATACGGAAAGGAGCATTAGAGGAGGTTCCTCCTCGCGAACGGCGGCAGGGGGTTTATTCCCCCATCTTTTTGGTGCCAAAACCGTCAGGAGACTGGCGGATGATCATCGATTTACGTTATTTAAATCGCTCCATCAAGAAGAAGCGTTTCCGGATGGAGACCATTCGCTCTGTCTTAAACATCCTGAACCCAGGAGATATGATGGTAACCATAGACCTGAAGGATGCTTACCTTCATGTTCCCATCTGCCCAGCACACAGGAAATATCTCAGAGTTGCTGTGGCCTTGCAAGGGGTAGTGAAGCACTACCAGTTTGCTGTATTGCCCTTCGGCATATCCTCAGCTCCGCACACCTTCACAAAGGTAGTGGCTCCTGTGGTCGCCCATTTAAGGCTCCTTGGGCTAGAAGTCGTACCGTACCTGGACGATTGGCTTTTAAAAGCCGCAAACGCAGACGTCCTGCAGAGTCAGCTTCAACAAGCTCTCCAGATTCTCCAGGGTCTGGGGTGGTTGATAAATTGGGACAAGTCACACTTAGTCCCGTCAACCACGAGAACGTTCTTGGGCTTTGTGATCAATTCACAACTGATGACCCTATACCTGTCCCCTCAAAGGAGGGACAAAGTAATAAAAGCCGCACAGTCTCTTATACCACCCAGACGAGTCTCCATAAGGGTTCTTATGAGGATGTTAGGCCACATGTCAGCATCTGCAGAGGCAGTTCCGTGGGCCTTATGGCACTTACGCCCTCTTCAGGAGGAGGTCTTAGCAGCTTGGACTCGCAAGCCCAAAGACCTAGACAGGTTGCACTCCCTGTCGGTAGAAGTCCGTTCCTCGCTCAAGTGGTGGAGGAACCTAAAGGATGGGAGGTCTCTGATCCAACCTCGTTGGATCACCTTGACCACGGACGCTTCTCTGCTGGGCTGGGGGGCCCATCTGGAGGACAATCCAGTACAGGGTACTTGGAATCCCCAGGAGAAAATACTCTCATCCAACTGGAGAGAGCTGAGAGCGGTCAAACTAGCCCTCCTTCATTTTGCTCCTCTCATCCGCGGTCAGGCGGTGAGAGTCCGAACAGACAACACTTCTGTGGTCGCCTACCTAAACAGACAGGGAGGGACGAAGTCCCTAACCCTCCTGAGGGAGGCGGGTTCTATTCTTTCTTGGGCAGAGATCAATCTATCCCACCTAATGGCAGTCCATATCAGAGGGGATCTCAATGTACTGGCAGATCGCCTGAGTCGGGGTCTACCAGTTCCAGGGGAGTGGTCCCTGAACGAGAACATCTTCTCTATGATTGTCCAGCGGTGGGGCACGCCGGAAATCGACCTGATGGCTACCCGATTGAACGCCAAGGTGAGCAGGTTCTGTTCCCTTTACAGGGAGGACAACCCGGTAGCGATAGACGCTCTGTCCATAACATGGAGGTTCAGGCTGGCATACATCTTCCCTCCAATTTCCATGATACCGAGGGTATTGATGAAGATCAAGCAAGACCAGACCTCGGTGGTTGCCATCATGCCATTCTGGCCAAAGAGGTCTTGGTTCACCCAGCTCATGAAGATGAGTCAGGGCAATTATTGGAGACTTCCCCTAATACAGGACCTTGTGTATCAGGACACAGGTCCCTGTCTAGATCTGAGGAGACTCAATCTGACAGCCTGGAGATTGACAGGTCCCTTCTAGAAGCTAGAGGGTTATCTGTGGAGGTCCTGAGAACAATCTCTCACTCCAGAGCGGAATCTACAAGCAAGAAGTATTCCAGAATCTACAGAATATTCCTGCAATGGTGCAATAACAGAGAGGTAGTTGCCTCAGACCCTCCTCTCTCCGCTATTCTACAATTCCTACAGGATGGTCTAGACAAGGGTCTAAGCCCATCTACTCTCAGAGCTCACGTCTCTGCCTTATCGGCATGCCTTGGCAGACCGATTTCTCAGGACCCCCTAATCAAGAGGTTCCTGAAGGGAGCCGAAAGACTTAAACCCAGAGTCCTGAGACCAATCCCACAGTGGGACTTATCGGTGGTTCTAAAAGGGTTATGTGTCCCCCCTTTTGAGCCTTTGAATGAAGTGGACTTGAGGTTCCTATCCCTAAAGATCACATTCCTACTGGCTATCACATCAGCTAAGAGAGTTGGGGAACTTCAGGCTCTGGGGGCTTCTGAGCCCTATTTAAAAATCCTTCAGGACAAGGTCCTGTTAAGGTTTTTACCAACCTTTTTACCAAAGGTTCCCACTTTTTCTAATATTAATCAGACAATATGTCTGCCCACCTTTTCACCGGCTGCAACTTCTCCCGAGGAGGAAAGGCTCCGTACATTGGACATTTCAAGAGGTCTTAGAATATATTTGGACAGAACAGGCGAATTTAGAAGATCAGAAAACCTCCTTCTGACCTATGCAGGGAAAAACAGGGGCCTGAAGGCCTCAAAACCCACTCTGAGTAGGTGGATTAAAGAGGCAATCCGTCTGGCCTTTCTGTCCCAAGATTTGACGCCTCCTTCCTTCGTCTCCGCCCATTCTACCAGGGCTGTATCCACCTCTTATGCGGAGAAGAAACTGATTCCCCTGGATCAGATTTGCGCAGCCGCCTCTTGGAGTTCTCTGAACACCTTCATTTCGCATTACCGTCTAGAGTCTAGACAGACGGAGGGAATGGCCTTTGGACAATCCGTTTTAAGTGCCGCCCTCTCCTGAGAGGGGAGTAGGGAGCCCTCCCAATTTGGGTGAGGTTCTTGCTACTTCCCCACTTGTGCTGCTGGTTAGGACGTAAGGGAAGCGTCAATTTTGACGTAAATTTGTTTTCCCTTAGTCCTAACAGCAGCACACAAATTTCCCTCCCCTTGTATGATTTTTTTGTCATTTACTTGTTATAAAGCAACCCCGTCCAGTTGGGGCCGGGTTATATGGGGTAGGGGCTTAATTAGCTAATTGTTAATTAGGATACTTAGGCAGAAATTTTTTTCATTAAAATTCCGCCTGTCCTGACCAGCTTCACAGGGGCAAATACCCCACTTGTGCTGCTGTTAGGACTAAGGGAAAACAAATTTACGTCAAAATTGACGCATCTCTGAGGAATGAGAATGAACAATTCTCACACTTAGAACCAACTTCCAAAATTTTCCAGTAAACAGCTTAAAAAACAGGCAGACCATGTGTCGTCTTGTCCTCAAGGACACAGACATCTTCTCTGAATGTCAAACAAACCAGAGACAGCATGGACCTGAAACATCTGGACTGTGTCAGGGTAACATGTCCTGGTGGCTCAGAGCGATCAGAGATCAGCTTGATAGTGTAAACTGCTCTGGTAATCTGTAATGTGGACTCTCTTGGCTTGTCTGCCTCAGACTTTTTCTCTTCCAGTCTCTTGGCTACCTTGGGTTTAACAGCAAGACACGGAGGCTCCTATTGCTTTCTCCTTCTTTACTGTCCACCAATAGCAGCAAAGAAAATTTTTTACATCACATAACGTAACCATAGTAACATCACCCTCCCCTCACAGTCCATATAACAGACGGCTCCTCCTCTCAATCCTCCTCTTTCTTTGCTGCTGCCACCAAGATAAGTACATGTTTTTTATGGCAGCTCATTTATGTTTAATCTAATTGTGCCTGTTCTATAGTTTTGGCTTATTTTAACGTGTTTGTGATTTTCTGCACGTTCCCTGTGCAGTTATTGTGTTGTGGCCTCTTGAGGGTTTTCTTACCCTGGGGCCGTTTTTATTTCTGGGGGTATTTATCCTATTTATCGTTTATGGATTGATCCTTTGGTCTCCCCCTCTTTTGTGCCGCTTGCGGTGTCTCCGGTTCTCCCTCTGTTCCCCTTCCAGTGGATTTTTTACCTGTTCGGGCGCATCGTTCCCGCGCTACCGTCTTCTCTATGGCCGCGAGATCTCGCGAGATCTCGGCGGCCATCTTGGTACCCCTTTTCGGCCGCCTCCCGCTTGTTCTCGCGGGATTTCGGCGGCCATTTTGGTTTTAGTCAGTGCTTGCCGCCGGGTCTCGTGAGACTTCGGCGGCCATTTTCTTTCATCGCATTCCTCCGGCTGTGCGGTCGCATCGTTCCGGAGCTCCGGTTTGACGGGTGACTAACCCTACTTCCTTGCCCTGCTGTCGGCCCATTAGTTTTGCCTACACTCCGCTTATCGCCCCTGCTCCCTCCTAGACCCTGAGGCTAGTTAGCGGTCCCTCCTGCTGTTACCTGTATATTATTACATCCCTACCATGCCGCTCTCAGACCCTACCCCTGAGGCTGCAGCTCCTTCATCCCCTGTGAGGGATATTCAGATTATGGATGACACCCAGGCAGTAGCGCTGCAGCGCTCTGTCTCTGCCGCAATTTCTGCTGCGATGGACTCAATGTCCTCTGTGCTGTCGCAGTCGATAGCACAGGCACTGGCTGGCCACCCTGCTTCAGGGCCTGTGCTGCCTGCGGCTCCTTTGGCTCAGCAACCTCCAGTTATGAACCCTCCTGTGCCACAGGACCAATTGACTGGTGCGCCTCCGGCCACCCATGAACACGCGCATAGATCGCGTAAAAGGGCCTATCCACGCCAGGCAGAACGGGCGCGGTCTTGGAAAAGCGCTAGAGCGCAATTGATTAGTGATTCTGACGCCGAACTTGGGTCAGATGAGGAGGCTTTTGCTGGAGCCAGTGCAGGTTCAGAGGAAGAGGCTCATTCGGGGCCCAGTAACGCCCCTTGCCCTACCCCTTCTACTTCCCAAGTGAAGGATGCCTCTTCTGTGGCCGTTCCTGCATCTTCCCTTATTGACCCGTTGGGAGAACCCATGTTTGACCCTGACGTCCTCCACCATCCCAGATCGGCGGAATGGCTTCCTGCAGATCATGTGGGGAAATATCTGGAGTATTGGGTCCGCCGCCCCCTTAGTAAGGAGGCGCGCAATAAAATGAGGGCTGAATGCCCCAGGCCTATTGTGCCTAACAAGGTGTGTGACACACCCGTGGTTGACCCCAAAGTCACCCAATTTCTGGCCAAGTCGGGCTGGAACCCCCGCAAGGGTCTGGACTCAGCTCTCCGTAGCTGCCAGGATAAGCTCCTGGATATCTTTGGTCCCCTGGCCAAGTTGTTTGAATTGGCGGAGAGCGCCAGATCGGATGGGTCCCAGATTGACCCGGAAGAGATGAGGGGCTGGGTTCAGCGTGCGATCTGCATCGCTGGGAATACCAACACATCTCTATCAATAGAGAGACGCAAGTCCATCCTTTTTAAGGTGGATCCCAAATTGGCCAACCTGGCTCTTACTGAGTCCGGCGCAGACGCCCAGGGTCATCTGTTCGGCGACTCCTTTATTAAGGACCTGAGCCGCTTCGTAGGGGCTTTTACGGCCCTAGATAAGGCCCAGTCCTCCATTAGGAGAGTATTTCAGGGACGGGTCTCCACCAGGGCCGGCAGTACTAGGGGCCGTCTGTCCGGCCGTTCCAATTTCCAAGCCCGTAATGCGGGCAGAGGCTCCTACCATCAACGTCCCGCATTTCAGGAACAGAAGTTCCCATCCCCCTTCTTCCCGGCCAGAGGTGGACAATGGCGTGGCAGGTCCTATCGAGGAAATCAATCTTCACGACGCCCTTACGGTAAGTCCTCCCCCCTCGGGGGATTCTTTGGATCATTGCATAGGGGGCAGACTCCGTCGTTTTTCCCCCGCTTGGGCGGAGATAACGTCCGACCCCTGGGTGTTGTCCACGGTGGAAGGTTTCCACGTGGAACTGGTGGGCTCTCCAGACCTCATTGCCCCACCTCCCACCTCCCGTTTCTCCCACCCCGGCTCTGCCCAGTTGGATCTGGAGCTCTTTTCCCTCTACCACAAGCAGGCCATAGAAAGGGCCCCGCGGGGTTCACGGGGGGTGCTCAGTTCCATGTTCTTGGTCCAGAAGAAGGGGGGTCAGATGCGCCCGGTCATCAACCTGCGGGCTCTGAATGCGATTGTCCGATATCGCCACTTCAAGATGGAGGGCATCCATCTACTTCGGGATCTTCTCCTGCCGGACGACTGGTTTGTGAAGCTGGACCTCAAGGACGCTTACTTGACGGTTCCTATTGCCGCTCCTTCCAGGGACTTACTGCGTTTCCTGTGGAACGGGGAGATCTGGCGATTCACGTGTCTCCCGTTTGGCCTGTCCTCGGCCCCGTGGTGTTTCACAAAGTTGATGCGTCCGGTAGTGGCATGGCTCCGCAGTCGCGGGGTCCGCCTCATAATCTACCTGGACGACATGCTTCTCATGCATCAATCGGCCCCGACCTTACTGGTCCACCTGCGCTGGACGACGGACCTGCTCTCCCGTCTTGGGTTCCTGATCAACCACGGGAAATCGTGTTTGACCCCGTCTCAGAGGATGGAGTTCTTGGGCTTTACGGTGGACTCCGTACTGACCTCCCTCTCTCTACCCACGTCGAAATTGGTATCCATTCGCAAGGAACTCAGACGTGCCCTCGCCATACCGCAATTATCCCTCCGCCATTTGGCCAGGATCATCGGCCTTCTTGCCTCCTCGATCCAAGCGGTGTTTCCGGCCCCTCTTCATTACAGGGCTCTTCAACGGTTGAAGATCGCGCACCTCCATGCTGGCGCTTCCTTCGCAGACACTCTGATCCTGGACCCAGAATCAAGGGAGGAGCTCGTGTGGTGGATCGACAACCTGAGGGCGTGGAACGGCAGGGCGATTTTCGGTCTCCAGCCAGAACTCACGATCGAATCGGACGCCAGTCTCCACGGCTGGGGGGCCCACTGCAATGGAATCTCCACAGGCGGTCGGTGGTCTGTGGACGAGACTCGGATGCATATCAACGCGTTGGAGCTCCTGGCCGGGTCGTTTGCCATTCGGAGTTTCACCAGTGGTATGGCTCACGCGTGCATTCGTTTGCGGATGGACAATGTCTCTGCAGTGCGATACATCAACCGATTGGGAGGGACACGCTCGGCGACTTTGGCCCGGTTGGCGAAGGACTTCTGGTAGTTTTGTCTCTCTCGGGAGGTCATGGTTCAGGCGGAATATCTCCCTGGCCTTCACAACGGCCGAGCCGATTGGGGCTCTCGCTACCTGAGGGACAGCAGCGATTGGATGCTGGCACCAGGGACCTTCTCCATGTTGTCCGGATACTGGGGTCCGTTTGGGATCGATCTGTTTGCCTCACGCCTCAATACCCAACTCCCGCGTTTTTTCAGCTGGCGTCCGGATCCGGCGGCGGAGGCAGTGGACGCGTTTCTCCAGTCCTGGTCCGGGTTCCTGATGTACGCATTTCCCCCGTTCGCGATGATCCCGAGGATGCTGTTGCAGGTGCGTCGTCAGTTGGCCGAGTTGGTGGTGGTGGTCCCCTTTTGGGGGACTCAGGCTTGGTTCCCGTCTCTCCTGGGTCTCCTGATCGATGTTCCTCTTCTCCTTCCGACTCGGGCGGATCTCCTCCAGGACCCTCAGGGTTTTCACCACCCTCTTCTGTCGGACGGGTCCCTGCGCCTGGTGGCATGCCGAATCTCAGGACGCCTGGAGAGGTCGTCGATATTTCTGAAGCAACTAGACGCCTTTTGGACAACGCGTGGGCTCCCGGCACCAGAAAATCTTATCGGGCAGCCTGGCGATCTTGGGCTGTTTGGTGCGTGGAACGGGACTTGGATCCCGTTTCGGCCCCTGTGATTCATCTTTTGGATTTTCTTACTTCTCTTTTCGAGGCGGGGAAGGCCTATCGGACGATTAATTTGTTCAGGTCCGCGATTTCGTCCACGCATCAGGGTTTTGAGGGCGTCCCTGCGGGACAGCATCCTTCTGTGTGCCGTTTGCTTCGCGGTTCCCGCATGTCTCGTCCTCCCCGGCCTCGCTTCACCACGACCTGGGACGTGTCGGTCGTCTTGTCCTTTTTGTCCGACTGGCCTGGTAACCCTGATCTCACTTTGAGGCAGTTGTCGGCCAAGTTATTGGTTCTTTTTTGCCTTATTTCCTGCAAGCGGGTTTCCGATGTTCGAGCACTTGATCACGACGCCAGGTCCTTTACTCCGGAGGGGGTCACCTTCAATATTTCCAGACGTACGAAGACCAACATTAGGTCGGTGTCTTATCCGTCTTTTCCTTCTTCGCCGGCTCTTTGCCCGGTGGCTTGTTTGAAGGAGTACGAGTCCCGGACGCGTGCTTACCGGGCGTCTTCGGTTCCTCAGCTTTTCTTGTCCATTCGGCATCCGTTTGGTCTTGTCTCCAGCCCTACTTTGGCTCGCTGGATGAAGTGGGTTATGTCGTTGGCAGGAATTGATACTTCCATATTTACTGCTCATTCCGCTAGAGGCGCGTCGGCTACCGCTTTGGCTGTTTCGGGTGCTCGTTTGGAGGATATCCTACGTCTGGCGGACTGGTCTTCGGCGTCAACATTCAGGGAGTATTATTTTAGACCGCCTCCTCATTTGTTTTCTGCTGTTATTGCTCAACTTTAAACTTAGCAATAGGAGCCTCCGTGTCTTGCTGTAAAACTAGGTGATTTTCCTAGTCTATGACGGAAAGTCATGGTTTTATTAAAGACACGGAGGCGAGTATTGCCCGCCCTGGGTTTTCCCTCCCTTACTATGTATTTCTGTGGTTTGCAGTATGATTTGCATGCTATGTATGCTGTGTCGACTCGGAATGTTTACTCTGGCAGGATCGCGTTTGACTTGTGATGTTTTATTCTGCCCATTACTTAACCTGTTTATTGCTTTCAGGAGGAAGTTGATTTGCTTCGGGTCTCCATTGACTTGTTCCAGTTCTAGCCATGTTGGCTTTTGTTGAAAAGAGGATCCGGTGCTCCGAGTTGCTGGTTTTCGTTGGGATGTTCCGGTGGTTCCGTGCTGGTCGTTTCCCGTTTCCAGGTTCCGGTTTCGTGTTCGGTGGTTCCGGTCATGGTGTCAGGCTCGTAAAGAAAGAGGAGGATTGAGAGGAGGAGCCGTCTGTTATATGGACTGTGAGGGGAGGGTGATGTTACTATGGTTACGTTATGTGATGTAAAAAATTTTCTTTGCTGCTATTGGTGGACAGTAAAGAAGGAGATAGCAATACTCGCCTCCGTGTCTTTAATAAAACCATGACTTTCCGTCATAGACTAGGAAAATCACCTAGTTGTCCTAGTCTTACCCTGGTTAGGTTGAGCTGTTCCGATTTTCCCGGGTATATCAAGCTGCCTCCTGTTTACAATGGGCCATCTTGATATTCTGTTATCTACATTGGACTGCCTCTGCCTTTAATTGGCTACCATTAGGCTGACACAAAATTTTCCTAGCTATTTTTTACAGCCTTAGTCTTCTGTCTAGCATGGGCTGCTTCAGTCTTTTCCTGGCTGCATTGGACTGCCTCAGTCTTCTCCTGGTTCTTAAGTTTTTTCCTGGTTAGTTAGGGTTGCCCCAGTCTTCTTCTGTCTAGATGGGGCTAGTTCAGGCTTCTATTGGTTGGTTGGGCTGTCTTAATGAACTCTTGACTAGATGGGGCTACCTCAGGCATCTCCTGGCTAAGCTGGGCTGCAACAGTCTTCTGCTGGCTAGATGGGGTTGCCTCAGGCTTCTGCTGGGTATGTTAGTCTGTCTTAATCTGCCTAAGGCTTCTTATGCCTAGATGGAGCTACTTCAGGCCTTTCATGGCTAGATGGGGTCTCCTTAATCTTCTTCTGGCTAGATGGGGCTGCTCCTGTCTTCTCTTAGCTAGATGGAGCTGCCTCAGTTTTCTCCTGGCTAGATGGGGCTGCCTCAGTTTTTTCCTGGCTAGAACAGGCTGCCTCAGGTGTCTTCTGACTTGGCTTAGCTATCTGCTCCTGGCTAGAATGGTGCTTCCTCAATTTTTTCGTGGTTAGATGGGGCTACCTCAGGCTCCTCATGGTTAAATGGGGCTACCTCTGGCTTTGCATGGCTATATGGAGCTGCCTAGGTCTCAATCTGGCTAGGATGGGCCTGTCTAGATGGGGCTACCTCAGGATTTTCATGGCTAGATGGGGCTATCTCAGACATCTTATGGCTAGATGGAGCTTCCTTAATTTTCTCCTGGTTTCAACTGGCAGTTAAACTTTTTGGTGACTTTTTCCCTGAGATAAGGTCCCTTGTATGTATGGATGCTGTGGATCACTAAAGCTGGATTTACACTGGCCAACTGAAAGGCCACTTGTCAGGAAAGAAGCGTTCTTTCCCGACAGTTGGCTGCTCTTTCAGTGGAGGAGACACATTTACATGTAACAATCTTCTTCCTCTTCATCTAGAATCATGGTTTCTGAGCAGCAGATCACTGTTTAGACTGCATGAGCTGCCCAGAAATGATGATTGGTGGCATCTGCACGAAGGACAGGATCACCTGATGAACAAGCATTCCACATTTATATGGTCAGATTGTCGGGAACGACCGTTGACAGGAATGGTAGTTCCCAATAATTTGCCCTATTCTCGGGCCGTGTAAATGCACTTTAATATGCCTTGTAGACTTGATGACAACTAGGAAGACGTTGAATATGATGAATCTGAGAGAAGAATCCTCCGATGCTTTACACTGATGGTCAGTGCAGCTGACACTATAGACAAGTCACCGGCAGGTGCAGGCCATGAATGCTGGACTGAGATTTTTAAGGGTAAATGCACACATTCAGTATTTATGTGCGGGCAATCTGCACTGAAATCTGCAGGGCTTTAGAGGGAAATATGTGCAGTCAATCCACATCAATTGGTGCAGATTTGCATGCGGAATTGGTGCGGATTTTCTGCATGTGGGCCATGCCCAGGAGGAGATTGTATAGGAAGAGTTGCCAAGGACGACTAGTGGGGTGGCATATGAGATGGGGAAACAGCTCTCATTGGGTGAACACTGTTTTAAATATCTGGACTGACATTCTGCTGTTTGGCCACAAGATGCCTCTGTTTCCTAAATGTGAGATTGTGAAACAGCTATTTCTGCATAATGTCTTTACTTAAACTGTTATTTGGCATTCCGGGCACTAGAGGCCACTGTTTTGCAGCTACAGCCAGCACACTCTGAGATTTGAATATGCAAAACAGATGATGACTCATGCTGCTGCCTGTGAGTGAACCAGGAAGTGCTGACCTGGCATGGTGGAAGGATTGTGCTGTAAAGGAACTGAATCCGATTCCATCCTGGCTTGCAGATGTCCGGCAGTTAATGGACACTCAGAAGGAGGAGAGTAGCTGTAATATTCTTTCTGTATCCAGCTCTTTTGAAAGAGAGGTTGTCCCAGGAAGACCAGTGTGTGAACAGAAGGCCTCATCATCAAGCAAGGCCGCATGGTTGCTGAGAGGTTGGTGGCCATCCCTGGTAGGCTGCATCCTCGGGCCCAGAACGGACGCAGGTCAGTGCACCCGGTTGCGGATTGTAATATATTGTGTGGCGCCTGAAGTTACAGAGACTAGCCTAGGCCTCGCATTAGTTAGTTAGGATTATATTGTTTTGCTAGGCTGTACTGTACTGCAGCGCACTTATTGACTTGCAGGCTCTGCTGCGTTTGCCACCGGCTAGGGGTGTCCTCTGTAGTGGCACAGCACGACTTGCAGGCTCTGCTGTGTCCGCCATCGGCTAGGCCTGTCCAGTGGGCAGGGACATTAACTGTGGGTCTGGGATATAGCGTTTCATTGCATGTTTGTATTGCTTTGGTGATGCTTATGTTATTACTTGCTGTCTAAGTAAAGTTTTCTGTTTCTTGCATATTAACCGCCTCCGGACTGCCTAACGCAGGATTGCGGTCCGGAGGCGGTCGACTCAGGCACCTTCACGCGCCTGCGCGTCATCTCGCGAGAGGCGAGATTTCCTGTGAATGCGCACACACAGGTGCACGCGCTCACAGGAACGGAAGGTAAGCGAGTGGATCTCCAGCCAGCCAGCGGCGATCGTTCGCTGGCAGGCTGTAGATGCGATTTTTTTAACCCCTAACAGGTATATTAGACGCTGTTTTGATAACAGCGTCTAATATACCTGCTACCTGGTCCTCTGGTGTCCCTTTTGCTTGGATCGACCACCAGAGGACACAGGCAGCTCAGTAATAAGTAGCACCAAACACCACTACACTACACTACACCCCCCCGTCACTTATTAACCCCTTATTAACCCCCTGATCACCCAATATAGACTCCCTGATCACCCCCCTGTCATTGATCACCCCCCTGTAAGGCTCCATTCAGACGTCCGTATGTGTTTTGCGTATCCACAGATCCGCGGATCCGCAAAACACATACGGACGTCTGAATGGAGCCTTACAGGCAGTGATCACCCCATATAGACTCCCTGATCACCCCCATGTCATTGATCAACCCCCTGTAAGGCTCCATTCAGACATTTTTTTGGCACAAGTTAGCAGAAATTGCTTTTTTTATTATTATTTTTTCTTACAAAGTCTCATATTCCACTAACTTGTGACAAAAAATAAAATCTCCCATGAACTCGCCGTACCCCTCACGGAATCCAAATGCGTAAACATTTTTAGACATTTATATTCCAGACTTCTTCTCACGCTTTAGGGCCCCTAAAATGCCAGGGCAGTATAAATACCCCACATGTGACCCCATTTCGGAAAGTAGACACCCCAAGGTATTCACTGAGGGGCATATTGAGTCCATGAAAGATTGAACTTTTTGTCACAAGTTAGCGGAAAGGGAGCCTTTGTGAGAAAAAACAAAACAAAAAATCAATTTCCGCTAACTTGTGCCCAAAATTTTTTTTTATAGGAACTCGCCATGCCCCTCACGGAATACCTTGGGGTGTCTTCTTTCCAAAATGGGTTCACTTGTTGGGTATTTATACTGCCCTGGCATTTTAGGGGCCCTAAAGCGTGAGAAGAAGTCTGGAATCTAAATGTCTAAAAATGCCCTCCTAAAAGGAATTTGGGCCCCTTTGCGAAACAAGGCTGCAAAAAAGTGTCACACATGTGGTATCGCCGTACTCAGGAGAAGTAGGCCAATGTGTTTTGGGGTGTCATTTTACATATACCCATGCTGGGTGAGAGAAATATCTCTCTATAATGACAACTTTGTATAAAAAAAATGGGAAAAGTTGACTTTTAGAGAGATATTTATCTCACCCAGCATGGGTATATGTAAAAATACACCCCAAAACACATTGCCTTACTTCTTCTGAGTACGGCGATACCAGATGTGTGACACTTTTTTGCAGCCTAGGTGGGCAAAAGGGCCCAAATTCCAAAGAGTATCTTTAGGATTTTACAGGGCATTTTTAACACATTTGGATTTCAAACTACTTCTCACATATTAGGGCCCCTAAATACCCCACAAGTGACCCCATTTTGGAAAGAAGACACCCCAAGGTATTTCGTCATGGGCATAGTGAGTTCATGGAAGTTTTTATTTTTTGTCACAAGTTAGTGGAATATGAGACTTTGTAAGAAAAAATAAATAAATAATCTTGTGACAAAAAATAAAAAGTTCTATGAACTCACTATGCCCATCAGCGAATACCTTAGGGTGTCTACTTTCTGAAATGGGGTAATTTGTGGGGGTTTTCTACTGTCTGGGCATTGTAGAACCTCAGGAAACATGACAGGTGCTCAGAAAGTCAGAGCTGCTTCAAAAAGCGGAAATTCACATTTTTGTACCATAGTTTGTAAACGCTATAACTTTTGCGCAAACCAATAAATATACACTTATTGCATTTTTTTATCAAAGACATGTAGAACAATAGATTTAGAGAAAAATGTATATAGAAATGTAGTTTTTTTGGAAAAATTTTACAACTGAAAGTGAAAAATGTCATTTAATAACAAAAAAAGTAAAAATGTCAGCAGCAATAAAATACCACCAAATAAAATCTCTATTAGTGAGAAGAAAAGGAGGTAAAATTCATTTGGGTGGTAAGTTGCATGACCGAGCGATAAACGGTGAAAGTAGTGTAGTGCAGAAGTGTAAAGAGTGGTCTGGTCATTAAGGGGGTTTAAGCTAGGGGAGCTGAGGTGGTTAAGCTGGTGTCAGTGTCACTTTCCTTGTCTGTGACTTCGCTGTATCCTGGGGAGCCCACCCCGATACACGGCTTACAACTTGACGTAGTCGGCAGGATACAGCGACCGTTATGGACGGGAACGCGGCGGGAGATCCTCCCCCGGCGCCAGTGGTGCCGGATCAGGACCCAGCCCAGGGTGCACAAGCGCAAGTCCAGCTTGCCCCCAACAATATGGCTACCCCAGTCGGATACATCCCTGTAGGGGCACTGCTGCGTCATCTGCCAAAGTATTACGGGACGTTGCAGGACTGGACTGAAAGGGTGCGAAGTGCGGTTAAAATGTGTAACCTGACCCCCGAACTGCGGGCCGAGGTTGCATTGGGAGCCCTAGAGGGTGACGTCAGGCAGACAGTGATGGTAAGGTCTGACTCCGGGAGAGATACCCTAGAGAAGATATTCTCCCTGCTAGAGAGAGCCCAAGGGGGGCGGGCCAAAGTGGTACAGTTACGGAGTCACTTCTTTAACCGGCTCCAGCGAGAGGGCGAGACCCTGATGCAATATTCCAATGCTCTACAGGAGACACTGAATGAGATACGGAACCCTGAGGCTATGGGCGCCTTCCGGGAGGTGGACCGGCTTCTACGAGATCAGTTCATAGTGGGGCTCTCCAATAAATTCCTACAAGATAAATTACAAGAGATGACCCGAACAATGATATGACATTCTACAGCGTTTATTTAGCCACTGTAGAGAGGGAGGAAGAGCCCATACCTACGGCAGCGAGAGTGGTGAATAGCGCGCATGTTACAAGGGACCGGCCGGGATCTGAAGAATCGGAGTCCTTAAAGGATGTGGTCCAGGCCCTGCGGGCGGAATTGAAAAAGCTTCAGCTGGAAGTGTCCCAGATGAAGGTAGAACCGTCCCGGCCTCCGGAAACTGTCCCCGCACCTCGTGTCACTCCACCCAGAACAACCCCGGTGAGGGGGCCGGGCAGAAGAGGGTCCCTCTGTTGGGTTTGCCGAAAGTACGGCCATATGGCCAGAGAGTGCCCAAAACAGGTAGCGTCAGAGCCGACGTTAAACTTCTGACCGCTGCAGTAGCTGGGTGTCCTGCGGCAGTGCACCAGAAGTTAAGCTCTCTGCGTGAAGAACGTGATCTGTATGCCAGCAGCCCCGTATTAGAAGCCGAGCTGGAAGGCCGAAAGGTTTGCTGCCTAGTTGATACAGGGTCAGAGTGCACTCTAATGCCTTTGGAGTTCTTCGAGAGGCAATTCGGGCATATGATGGAGCCCGAAGATGGGAGCGTCATCAGGCTGACGGCTGCCGATAATAGAGAGATGGATGTTCAAGGGATAGTCTGGATGCGGGTCCGACTGTTTGGGCAAGACATCGGCAAGAAAGGGGTCGTGCTGGTGGACCATTCCTCCCGGAAAGGAATGGACGTGACCCTGGGCATGAATATACTGAGAGACCTAGATCATCAACTCTATGCCAAAGAAGGGCCGAAGTACTGGCAACGGGCCACCGCACACCGGCCTACCCAGAAGGTCTTACAACAAATGGTGAGGAGCTGTAGCCTGCAAAAGAGTAACCTGTCCGGACGGGCCATTGGAGACGTGAGGGTGCTACGGAGGACTCCGTTGAAGATCCCACCTCGACAGGAGCAAATGCAATAAAATAAGATAAAATGAGTCACTAGGTTTCAATGGTACTTGCGCTGATGGTCTCCTGGGATGAAGTGGGTTCTTCACAATTGTAAATGTTAATATAGTGGGACCGCGCTGCTCCTCATTCACACAGAGCGTTTTTCCACGAATGCAGGTATTCACTTTATCTGGCCCAGGACAGACACCGTTCAAATGAATCACAGTGTACTTTTACGCAGATTGGAACTCAGCATATCTATGCTGGATCGATGCTGATTGATGCTGCCAGTGGGGGCTGGACGACGACTGAATGGACTGGAGGTCCTGATCGAGCCCATTTATTAAGAAGAAACACAGATTCGCCCACTGGTAGCCCAGGCCCTTGCCGTTGTGAAAGACGGATGTGTGCCTATACGCTGCTGTAATGTTGAGGACTGCGAGTTAACCGTCCCTGCAAACACCCTGCTGGCCAAAGTTTATGTGTCCGAAGGAGGTATCGCTCGACGAAGGGGCTTTACGCTGCAGCCGGATAGGAGATCAGCCTGGACCTATGCTGTGGAGGTCCATTCAAGGGAACGGTCTAGTGATCATGGCCCGTATAGGGGTGGACTGCAGAACCCTAACCCTGGGGGAACAAAACCTGCTTGAAGACACCCTCTGGGAATTTCAAGAGGCCTTCTTAAGACATGATGAGGACTTTGGGTGTGCTACTGCCATCGAACATAAAATCCCAACCGGCGATGCTGCACTGATCAGGGAACGCTACCGGCAGATCCCACCTAAGATGTATCAGGAGGTGAAAGATATTGTGGCCAGGATGTTGGAGAACCGGGTGATCCAGGAGAGTCAAAGTCCATGGGCTGCTCCGGTAGGCTTGGTGCAGAAGAAAGACGGGAGTCTCCGGTACTGCGTAGATTATCGGAAGCTGAATGCTCAGACCGTCCGGGATGCCTACCCCCTTCCGCGGATTGAAGAGTCATTATCGGCCCTAAGCCAAGCTAAGTTCTTCTCAACTCTTAACTTGGCTAGTGGGTACTGGCAGGTGCCGGTGGCCAAGAAGGACAAAGCCAAGATGGCCTTCATTCTACCTATGGGACTCTACGAGTTGAACCGGATGCCTTTCGGTCTCCAATGCTCCGGGGACATTCCAGCGATTGATGGAACACTGTCTGGGGGACCTCAACTTCGAATCAGTGTTGATATACCTAGATGACATAGTAGTGTTCGGGGCTTCCTTTGAAGATCACCTCCAGAAGCTGCGGCAAGTCTTGGGACGGCTCAAGATCAAGCCAAAGAAATACCAGCTGTTCCGACAGCAGATAGAGTACTTAGGACATGTGGTCACCCAGGAGGGGGTAAAACCGTCCCTCAGCAAGGTGGAGGCCGTTCAGAAGTGGCCCGGCCAAGTACGCTACGGGAGGTACGGGCGTTCGTGGGACTAGCCGGCTACTACAGGAGGTTTATACCCAAATTCACTCATCTGGTGGGCCCGTTAAACCAGTTGCTAAGAGGCACGGCTGGGGGCCCGAAGAAATGCCCTGTCAACTGGGGGCCCCGGCAACAAGAGGCCTTTGAAGCGGTGAAAGAGGCGCTGACCAATGCCCCGATTATGGCTTATGCGCGGTTTGATACCCCATTTCTGCTGTATACTGATGGAAGCCTACATGGTCTGGGGGCCGTCTTGTCCCAAGTCCAGGATGAACGAGCGAGAGTCATCGCCTATGGGAGCTGGTTCCTAAGAGAGTCAGAACGCAACCCTGATAACTATAGCTCCTTTAAACTGGAACTACTGGCACTGGTGTGGGCCATGACCGAAAGGTTTGCAGAATACCTGACTGGTGCAGAAGTGACCGTGATGACGGACAACAACCCATTGGCACACCTGGAGAATGCCAAGCTCAGCGCACTCGAGCAAAGATGGTTGGCCCGCCTCTCTAAGTACCAATACCACATCAAGTTCCGGTCCAGTAGGGAGAACGGCAACGCCAATGCACTCTCTCAAGTTCCAGTAGGACAGTCGACTCAGAGAGCCGATGAGGAGTTAGAGGATGCTGAAACTCCTGACCTTGGTCGCTTACTTCTCTTCATGGATGTGGCACATTCAAGTGGGGCGGCGTCTGGAATGACGCTGGTGCTGGGGAAAACATTGACTGATTGGGAGAGAGTCCAGGATAGCTACTGGGATTTGTGGAAGGTGAAAGAATGGGTTCGGAGCAAGATCTGGCCTCGGCCAGAAGAACGAGCCCTCCTGACCACAGAGGGTCAGAAGTTGTTAAGGCAGTGGGACAAGCTGACAATTAAAAATGTATTTAAGCTTTGAAACCTATTTTTTTTGTTACTTTTTTTTTCAGTCGTGGTGAATGATACCTATACAGAAGGGGGGGGGGGGGGGATTTAAACTTTTATGCCATCTGGTGGCCAAAATAAGAATTGCAGCCTTAATGCTCTGAGTCTCTTCAAGTTTTTTGCGCATTTAGGTGCCGTGATCTCACTTGATCATGGCATCTAAAGCATTTAATTACCGCGATCGGCATTATTGCCGGTAACGGTAATTAGCCGCAGGGCCAGCAGAGACTTGCCGGCCATGACGCCCGCTGCTCGCACGAGTTTGCATTATGCTTGCACAGCGCTACCAGCGCCGTACATGTACGGTGCTCAGTGGCGTAAATACCGGGGAAAGCAGGGGAAGCGGCTGCTTCAGGGCCCGGGCTGACAAGGGGCCCGGCAGCGTGACTGACACCATCACACCAAGTTTCTTGATTATGTAAAGTTTTTCAGGCCAGGCGGGCCCCTTCACAAACAGTGCGGGCCCCTTCACAAACAGTGCGGGCCCCTTCACAAACAGTGCGGGCCCCTTCTTACTGCCGCACACAGTGAAGGAATGAAGCAGGTACAAGCCGGCGCGCTGTCCAAGGTAGGCCGGTCCACCAAGTCAGTCCCGAGTCTGGCCTGAGCAGGGAGCGGGAGAAGCAGGCGACACAGGCAAGAGGAGCAGGAGCAGCACGATAGCGCCACGGCGCGCACATCAGTCCCTGGAGTTTATGTATCCATCCGCCAGCGCTGTATGTGTGAGTACTGGCTGACAGAGTATGTATGATACAGCTGTTGTATGTTGTGTATTACATGGGGAGTCCTAGGCGAGGAGGTCCTATTATCAGCCTGAAAAAGGTCACCATCCTTATTGACCAGTGGCCCTTATACATGATGTGGGCTATGGACCTGGCCCCCTGTGGCGGGCAGCAGCTGTCACTTCTTTACAGTTGGGCTGGACAGATCCCAGGAGCCTGGTTATCCGTGGAGGTTTACCTTGATCTTGCCCTGTATCCACGGCAGGTTGTCCACCCTGGAGTAGTTACCAATAAATGCTGATGGAGGATCTGCAGGAGCGGCAGGCGGGAGAAACAGCGCGGCCGGCAAGAGGAGCAGCGCGGCAGCGGTACATCAGTCACTGGGCTTTTCAGGTATGTCTGCCCCTCTTGCCCTTGTCAGTGCCTCCCTGGCTCCTTCAGCACAGCCCCTGACCCTTATCGGCGCCCCTCTGGGCCTTGTCTGCGCCTCCCTGGCCCCTGTCTGCGCCTGCACCCCTGGGCCCTTATTTGTGTCCCCCCCCAGCCTTTGTCTGCGCCCCTGTCTGTGCCCCCTTGGCCCCTGTGTGCGCCACCCTAACCCTTTCAGTGCAGCCCCTTATGTGTGCCCCCCTGGCCTGTGCCCCCCAGCCCTTGTCTGCACCCCCCCAGCCTGTGCCCCCCGGCCCTTGTCTGCCCCCCCCAGGCTGTGCCCCCCGGCCCTTGCCTGTGCCCCCCCCCCTCCAGCCTGTGCCCCCCGGCCCTTGTCTGCACCCCCCCAGCCTGTGCCCCCGGCCCTTGTCTGCACCTTCCCCAGCCTGTGCCCCCTGACCCTTGTCTGCACCCCCCCCCCAGCCCTTGTCTGCACCCCCCCAGCCTGTGCCCCCCGGCCCTTGTCTGCACCTTCCCCAGCCTGTGCCCCCTGGCCCTTGTCTGCACCCCACCTCCAGCCTGTGCCCCCGGCCCTTGTCTGCACCCCCCCAGGCTGTGCCCCCCGGCCCTTGTCTGCACCCCCCCAGCCTGTGCCCCCGGCCCTTGTCTGCACCTTCCCCAGCCTGTGCCCCCTGGCCCTTGTCTGCACCCCTCCCAGGCTGTGCCCCCCCGGCCCTTGTCTGCACCCCCCCAGCCTGTGCCCCCGGCCCTTGTCTGCACCTTCCCCAGCCTGTGCCCCCTGGCCCTTGTCTGCACCCCTCCCAGGCTGTGCCCCCCCCGGCCCTTGTCTGCACCCCCCCAGCCTGTGCCCCCGGCCCTTGTCTGCACCTTCCCCAGCCTGTGCCCCCTGGCCCTTGTCTGCACCCCCCCCAGGCTGTGCCCCCTGGCCCTTGTCTGCACCCCCCCCAGGCTGTGCCCCCCCGGCCCTTGTCTGCACCCCTCCCAGCCTGTGCCCCTCCGGCCCTTCTCTGCTATTCATTAACCAGGGTAAACAAGGAGCTCTAGGCCCCTGTGGGAGACCTCTGGCTATAAACGGTAAGATGAATGCGGTCAGTCTCGGTTCTGTGCCGTTGGCGGTGATCTATAGGAGCTTCTGTGTCTATAGATGGAACATGGTGGCACCTGCGCCACTGTAAGGGCTGTGATAACCAGAGGTTGCCATGTCTCTCATGTAGACTTCAGACCTTCCTGGATTAGGTCTGGCCCTATAATTTACAACACGCCATAAATACAGCTTCTGATCTACGGTGCCAGGTACAACCTTGACAGGCAGGAAGGTCACATCCCAACTTCTGCACCTGAACCGTCTGCACCTTTAAGACTGACCCGTCTGCACCTTTAAGAGTGAAAGCAGAGCCTCAGGAGGAAAGGTATGAACTAGTGATGAATTAGTGATGAGGTGGGGATGATGGCGCTCCAGCAGGGGGAGCCGCGGACACGTGAGGCAGCAGGTTACAGGATAACTTGTGTTCATGGTCACAGTGTAATAAAGACGCATTCCGGGAATTCACTCAGCCGAGCAAAAGTATCACTGATTCACCTGCAAGGCCTCGGGGCCCACAGTCCACCGACCTTCAGCCTTCAAGGACATACAGATCACATCCATTTGCTGGGGCTTCCCCCTTGGGGTCCTCTATGTTCACAGACCCCCTTGTGCTCACAGCCATACGTCACTGTGTATGGGGGTCCTGTCAGGTTAGCACTACTGGACGGAGGTCTCTGAGCTGCCCCCTAATAAATATGGTGCTCAGTACCATGTGCTGCTCTGGGACGTGAGCTCAATGTCAGTCTGTTGTCCCAAAAGTCCAAACCAGAGAAGAAGAAATCCTGTAATCGGTAACTCTCTGCAGCAATGACCCGTCCTCCTGACAGCAAAGTCACCGAAGGTCGGAGCAATGACGGGACATCTTCTACAAGCTCCACCATAGACCAGAGGTGACCTCACGGAGGTCATAAGGCCTAGCCAACCCCAAGCCGTACGTCAGACAGATCCTGGTCTGAAGGAGATGTCACCAGTATCAGCGCCTCATGATGTCACCAGTATCAGCGCCTCATGATGTCACCAGTATCAGCGCTGCACAATGTCACCAGTATCAGCACCTCATAATGTCACCAGTATCAGCACTGCAGGATGTCACTAGTATCAGCACTGCATGATGTCACCAGAATCAGCGCTGCACTATGTCACCAGAATCAGCGCTGCACTATGTCACCAGTAGCAGCACCTCATGATGTCACCAGTATCAGCACCTCATGATGTCACCAGTATCAGCGCTGCACTATGTCACCAGTAGCAGCACCTCATGATGTCACCAGTATCAGCACTGCAGGATGTCACCAGTATCAGCGCTGCATGATGTCACCAGTATCAGCACCTCATGATGTCACCAGTTTCAGCGCTGCACTATGTCACCAGTATCAGCGCTGCACTATGTCACCAGTAGCAGCACTGCAGGATGTCACTAGTATCAGCACTGCAGGATGTCACTAGTATCAGCACCCCACGATGTCACCAGAATCAGCGCTGCATGATGTCACCAGTATCAGGACCCCCTACAGTGGAAATGTCCGCTCCAGGATGGAGAACGCAGGCCGGCCAGTGTCTTCTACAACTTTTATCCTCCATCTTTTGGCTAAGATCCGACTTCTCCTTCAACACGACCTTCAGAAACTGCTCCAGAATCTCATCACCTGAGAGAACGGAAAGAATATTAAATATCATCTGTCCCTGATACCAAATCCAGATCTCCACCACACGAAGCAGTATGATAGCAGGTATCTGCCTGGCGGTATTATAGAACTATATATATATCTACATAGGAGCAGTATTATAGTAATTATATTCTTGTACATAGGAGCAGTATTATAGTAGTTATATTCTTGTATATGGGAGCAGTATTATAGTAGTTATATTCTTGTACATAGGATGCAGTATTATAGTAGTTATATTCTTGTACATAGGAGGCAGTATTATAGTAATTATATTCTTGTACATAGGAGCAGTATTATAGTAGTTATATTCTTGTACATAGGAGCAGTATTATAGTAAGTTATATTCTTGTACATAGGAGCAGTATTATAGTAGTTATATTCTTGTACATAGGAGGCAGTATTATAGTATATAGTAGTTATATTCTTGTACATAGGAGCGGTATTATAGTAGTTATATTCTTGTACATAGGAGCAGTATTATAGTAGTTATATTCTTGTACATAGGAGCAGTATTATAGTAGTTATATTCTTGTACATAGGAGGCAGTATTATAGTAGTTATATTCTTGTACATAGGAGCAGTATTATAGTAGTTAT